>NC_057785.1:2628031-2928031 GCF_014825855.1 Bombus pyrosoma | reverse complement strand
CCACAAGTCGGTAAATAGAATTTTACATCTCCTGCTTAAATCCCAGCACTAAGTGCTCAATGGGTCAGCTCTACACTAAACATCTGGTATCAATCAGCAACACCAGAGGAGATGCTCCCACAAGGGTACACAAGTACAAGATTGGAAAGAATAAATTTCCACCTCATGAAAACAATGGTGAGGAAGACAACCCTAGGACGGAGAGTTAGCATATAAGGACCAGACGCGGCTTTTACAACCAGAGCGTCATACTCTCCATGTTGTACTACAGTGTGGTAATCAACTAAACATAACATTATTCGACATCTTTAATCTACTTCCATCTTGAACGTTAATAGCGTTCACGATATCAACCGATCAATTGCAACCTGACTGATCGTCACCTAGTTGAGAATTCGCAACACATACTGTATCAAGTATTGTATATTGTAGTAGCCGTTGTATTTTCACATTTATTTCAAACTTCTCCAACATAATCATGGTAGTTGAATCTCATTACAGTGTTGATGAAATTTCAATATTATGTTCAAAGACTTTATCAATGGTAAAAAACAGATTCTTTGGTGTACATGTTGTCTATTCATCGCTACGGGCAATCTGCGGTACGATGAAAGACAGGATGTTAACAATCATAGTAATCATCCAGTAACATTAGATAGGAGGGAAGGCGAGGGGATGATAAAGGGAATGACAATAGACGCTTTGGTGAAAAAAGGGTGCGTGAAAAGGGAAAGAAGAGGGATTGCGACGAAGATATCAAGATCGAGAGTGAGGATTGCGACTGAAGTCCTGGTGACCTCGAAAACAAGACGGCCTCGCGGCCGGAGACTCCAGAGGATCGATATTCGCACCGCCATTCGTGGACACGTCCAACTCGATGCAGATGTCACTCGGCCAGTACCGCTTCCGTCTCTACAGCAGAGCTCGATGAAAATCAAGCTAAAGCCGAATTTACACTTTTTCACTTTGGATGGTCATCACGGATGATTCATCGAAAAACATGTATTCATCCGCGTTTCATCCAGAGTGACCAGTGAATAGAGTAAAATCAATCTCTGCTCTTGATTTCTTGAATGGATGATTCATTCGTAGTGAGACGATTCGGACAAGTTTAATTATATTTTATAATGTTCGTGCATACTGTTATAAGTACGGTTATACTAAATGCATATTTAGACTACCAGTTCGCATTTCTATGACACATATCGCACGAAATGAATATGGATTTGGCCGATTGTTACCATTTCCTGGACAGTCCTTTATTACAAATTTTAATAACAAATAAGAGAATGAAACAGGAGAATAAGACGTATTTTTTAAGAGAGGAGAATAGAGAAGGCTATACTTCGTACATATATCAAGATCTATCATTCTACTGGATCAACCTAAAGGAGAATATTTCAGTAAACTGTATAAATACTCCAGCTTTTATCTTTCACATTCACCATAAAAAAATTATCTGTGATGATTATCCAAAGTGAAAAGATCTAAATTCGGCATAACCGGAAAATCAATCGTTCGAGGTGCAAGCAACAAACAGCATGAATAAAGCCGGAAGGAAGCATCTCGATTTTGAAAAAGACGGTCTACCTCGAGCGAACGTTATGTCGAGACGACGTACGCGGTACGGCGTACCGTGTAACCAGGTGAACAGATCGGCAAAACTTACCCACCTCTTGGCAGGATGCTCGAACGAGAAGCGAGTCCATCAACATTCCCAGCAGGAAGCTTTTACCTCGATCGGTCCCTGCACGCACGAGTTTGTAGCAAAACTCGAGGACAAAAGATTCAAGATACCTAAAGAACGATACAGGCCCGCTTCTATAAAAGTCAACTTTGAAATTTTTCAAATCGACGTTCGACGACACACTCTCACACACACAGTCACACACCGGGCCACAACACCAGAGGGAACTCAGTAGCGAGCTTCTTCACCGTCAATCTATCCAAAGAGTCGCGACGCACTCTACGAAACGCTCACCTGTTCTTTGAAAACACTTGACGAAACGGAAGCTGCCATACTACTGTGCGTCAACCAGTCAGCTAACTCCATCTCGTCGACCATTCTATCACCATTCGCTAGTGGCACTAGCGAGCTTCAAAAGCGCGCTACTTTTTGAATGTTGTGTTTCATTATCGATCGAGTTATCTCTCAAGAGTTATCTACGTTTATCTACGTTTTCCTAAATACACTCGCTTTATCTGTTTATGTACCTTTAATGAGTCTCCTTAGTTCCGTTTCTAGTTACTGTTTAAATTGAAAATTTAATCTCCATTTAGTTTGAATAACAAAATTTTTAATCGGTCGACAATAAAATAGAATGTTATAATAGATACTATTGTGATAGTTAACGCCAGAAGAGGGTTAAAAGAGGATAGTCAAAGAGTAACAAATTTAATTTGTATACCTTTAGGCACTTAAAATGTTAATAAGGCATCGTGTCATAAGTCCTAAAGTACTATAAAAGTATAGTCATTTATGGCAAATATGATGGGAAAGTTGTAAAAAATGTAGTGAAGTTGACTTATCTTTGCGTAAGGTTGTATTTTACGTAACGATTAAACGAATCAATTACAAATTTTCGAATTAATCCGTTACTCCAATCCAACGGAGATATTTGCTAATACTATATTATCTTTTATACCTTTTACCTTTTTACGAAATTGAAAATTTTCTAGACGAGACAAAATATTTTAAATCGTATATCGTCGTAGATAGTCTATTGTGGCGACGCAGCTGAAAGAGAAGTACGTAACGACTCTAGAAAAATCGAAACTGTCGGCCATATTGGATATCGACCTTTGTTTGCGCCAACTTCAGACGGTAGTTGCATTTCTCTACTTTTTCGTGAGATTGTCGCTTCACGTCCACTGTGTGTCTCGTTCTCGATCGAAACGAAAACAATTACTCGTTTTCTCGCGGAAAATTCATTGTCGAGTGTGAACGGCGAAGAAAAAGCAGGAGCCACGTTTCGGTAAGTTATTCGATCTCGTGTATTTTCTCGAAATAATTCGATCGTTTATCATCTCGAAAACTACGTCGTCGAGGGCAGCCGTTTCAACGTCGTGAAACAGGTTTCGTTCAAAAATTTCTTGAATAACACGTTGCAACGTATTAATTCGTACGTGATATTTGGTGATTTCATAATTTTGCGATCCATACGTCTTTTAGGCGCTGTGACAACGCATTTGTAGATACTATGAGCAATAATTGTATCGTAAACGTTTGCACAGCTATTACAGTCCTAGACGAAAAAGACTACTCGTGTCATTTAACGCCGATAATGCCCGTATCGTGGTTTAGTGTTGCTAGATAAAAGATAAGCGAGCAACGGTCTGAATCATTGTCATGAAAAATATTGTTTGCGTGGAAATTTTGTGGAAACGTGTGTCGCGTCTATATGAAAACATTTAATCGCATCCCTAGCAACCATCATAACGAGTCTTTCCCCATTTTCCACCCTTCCGAGAGAATTTGTTCTGCAATAAAAAGCTGGTTTTAGATGCCGATGTTGCATTTTTCGAATTACGCTCACGTTGGTTTCCTGAATTTATACTGCATCAGTGAAACTGTAGCACCTTGGCCGATTTATCTGGTTCCCACGGTATTGTGCGACTTGTTATTTTGTTATCATTTATAACACGTGTTTATGAAAATTATTCGTGCCATTTTTTCAATCCATACGGTATTGTTAAAGTTAATGAGATAATTTAAGGTATGGTGATTCTATAGGTTCTAATGTATCTAATTAATACACTCAGTTAGAATATCTATATATACATCCAAATCTCAAACCTAATTTTAACTGTATTACAGTTTGAAAGTATTTGAATACTCATAGGTACCTTTTATGAATATATGCATGCTATATGAAACATTTAAAGATATTAGTAGCACTATAATGAGATACAAGTATTACGATTACATTGGTAAAATCTGAAACAAACTGGAAAATATATATGAAAATTGCAAAATATTAAGTACAAATATATAGTTTTCACTGATCATAAAAGTATTTAAACAGCCAATTATTTGTTATATTGATAGCCTCAATATTCAATAGAATCATATTTAACATTTATTATATATTTAAAATGACTACGAATGCTATATACTAATTTTGCATTAAATGTATGTGTGCAATAAACATCTTATTTCCATAGTTTCTAGTAGTTTCAATATAGTTTCAATATATATTTTCAGATTGATTTAAAATTTGACTAATAAATATATTCATGATAGTCATGTCTAGTTATGATAAAATTTGTAACTGTTTTATGTAACATATACGATATGGACATAAAAGATTTCTATGGTAACTGTTGAAATATTTTTATGAATCATTGTGTAGTAATATAATAATAAATACTACAGTACATTCACATTTAAAAGAAAGAAGCTAAACAATTTTTAAATCAAATATAGTAGTCGTCCTATTTATACTGAGATCTTATATCCTAATAGGTTTCAGTAATGTCAGAAAAATGATAACAGCTCAGCAATAATTTTAAAAGCTACTTTCGAATACATGTTTTATCTTTGTACAGTTATAAGTTCTTCAGAGTATCTTATATTGCATTAAGGTGTTTTGATTATTATATTTGTATGCATGTAAACATGAAGTTGTATTTGTTATGCTATTTTAAGCACAGGACAGACACCTCAGTTTCTATATTATGCCTTTCTGTACTCTACAACATCATGCATTCTGTTCTCTTACATCTGTATTCTAATATTGTTGTGTATTAATATTATAAAATTTATCACAAATTACATCTACACAAAAGTCGATGAAAACACCTTATTATTATTGATTGCAGGATGCAACAAGTGATTTGCAATTAGTTTGTAATCATTAGAATTTTTTATGAAGTTAGGTCATTTCTTATCTTTTTTCTTCTTCCTAATACATTCATCCTTATACAATAAAGAACTTCTAGTCATATTGAAGTCATATTAAAACAAAAACGCAAAAGATATTTCAGAGTCAAGAAGGAGATCATCAGGCACACGTTATCAGATTTTCACTTTCGAATCTCTCTATCTGCATGTCCAATCTTCTTCAACAATATAAAGTGTCACTTGGAAAGGCAACTGGCTTAATTATCTGTATATATCTGCATACATCTGAGAGCAATGTTTCAATAATTAATCGCAACTGGCACTATCAATGGGGACGACGATTTCGCAACGGCCAATAGCGTTTCCTTATAAACACAACTATATTTTCAAATCTCCCAAACAGTACACCTAACCGCTTCTGCATTAAGTTTGACTCTGTTGAAGAAGGAAAAGGAGAACAAAGCCTACCATCCTCTTTCAATCTTTGTATGGAACGATTACATCACATCATTAATTACTAAGAAGGTCCTTATTGACGAAGAACGTAATTGAAATGCGATAGAAGATATTAAAGGTGCGGGAATCCATAGAGATATACGCAACTAAAATTAAACAGCGCTCTCTGAGGTTGTCCTAGACCCTTCTATTGGCACTTAACCGACATTTTCTAGCAGCGACCTAGCGCAACACGTGTTGCGTATGCATTGTCTTCCCAAAAGCAGACGCCAAGCTAGAAGAGGAAGGCTCGACTGATCCTTCGAATAAGGAGGAACGAAATGGCACATTTAATGGACTCGATTACGTAATATCGCGCAACTGTGTGCACCACTATCGAAGCTGCCAGTAATGTCTCAGTATATTTATATAGTATCTGAAGATAAATCGATGAATTAGAAATAGCCGGTGCATGGTACACTCGTCCGAATGTAAAGTATCAGCTGGTAAGGGATCAAGAAGAAATGGGATTTCTCTTACTGAATTTCTTTTTTAAACGCCAGGTGACGCACACTGATTATTTTGAAATGTACATAGTAGATGAGAAAGTAGATTGAAATAAGCGTGATACATTGTTAGCAAACGTTTCAGTCACACGGAGGCTGCGGAATTGTTTGCTCGACGCCACGAGAGACAAAGGAAACGGCCGGAATGGTATTTTAAACGGACAAGGATGGTCGAGATCGTCCTTCTGCCGGTAACCAACACAGGCAACAGCCTCTCAAGATCCTTTTTCCTCGATACGTCGCTCACACTGCCCGAATATGTAAAACTGACGTCACACCTTCTCGGGAGAGCGCAAAAGGACACCCACCGTCGCTCTTCCCCTTTCCTACGTCTTCGTTATTTTCCATAAAAATCGTAGCGAGATCGTTTCCTCATCCCCCAATTGATTTTTTAATCTCTCAATTGATATCGTCTAGTTATAGATGAGATTAGAAGTCCATGTCAATTTCAATTAACATAATTTCACTTTACTTAATTCAACGTGTGTGTTCTGTACTTTAAATGGCGGAAGGTATCAATGACATCAAGGAAGATATAGAATAATAATTTGGAATTAAATATTCTAAAATCAACTTTAATCAAATCTAAATTGGTCATCTATTATATGTTATCAATAACAATACCAAATATTTCATTTATATCGATTATACGTTCAGATTATATTTCATTTGACACCTCGTGAAGATTATTGATTTCAAAGATCAATTTTACGTCGCTTTTTCCATTTCATCGCTCAGTTATGCTCTTCTATGACTAATTTGCAGAGTAAATCTATTGCTACCCACATTGCGCTACATTTTTCTCGGAAATGCTTGCGATTACGAGGAACTTTTATTCATGTAAAATTCCACAAGTTTTTAAAATGATTCTTTATGAGAGGTGATAGAAGAGGAGTATTCTGTAGTGACCTTGAACTTCTGTTAAATTTCAAACTATCTGTAACTTCCAATTTCCACCGATAAGAAAGTAAATTTGTCGGCTGCCTAGGGATAGCTTTCGCTCATAAAATCTACCACGTCATTCTTCAAATATCTATTTGATATTCTCGACGATGAATTTCTATTTTTTAATTGGTGATTGATGGAGGTCGGTTTTTATGCGTTTGTGTATCTTCTTTTTTTTTTCTAAGAAATCTGTCATTTTAAAGAAACATGTCATTTAAACCCTGACGAGACTTTGTAAACCGAGGAGGAGTCTAGCAAACGGAAGTGTCACGCTGACGATACGTGTGCACTCGCGCATAATTGCCACGCGCGTTTTCTGCGGGGGCACGTTTTCAGGCAAATATTGCGCGTCAATAAGTGCTTCACGATCGATAATTTTTCCTGTACCGAACCGGAAACATAAAGCGTCACATTAACAAAAAACTTCCTTCCTATTCATCGTATTTCACTTATTGAACTCTGATCTTCCCCTTATATTGTTTACTAATCTGAGACTTTCAAGGTATATCATAGATGAAGAAGAAATTTTAAATTAAGAATTCTAAATTCGTAAAACTCGTTGTATCTTCCTGAATAGCTCTCATTACATAGATAAATATAACAAAGGTCGAAGAATATGTTGTAAAAAGGAATAGTACAAGTGCAGAAGATGTAAATATTCTGTACGTGAAAGTTTGAAGAAGGTGTGAAAAATGGTATCTGGAACGAGAGAGTGATTTACAACCAGCATTAGAGCAACGAAACCGCCTTGTAGCCGATCTTTCCATTCTTGGAGTAGTGCCCGGATCATTTCTCGACTACGACGATTATGTTTGGACGAATGTCAAGACCAAAACTGGTACGTGGCGTTTATTAACGATCAACGGATGCCTAGGCATTTCATTTCTTCATAGTAAACCGATTACTAACTGCAACAACTCGATTGAGTATCTTCCAGATTACACGAAGAAATTAATTACAAGAAGAAAATCACTCAAGAGAATCTTCCAATTGTCAAGAAGAATTTAAAGCAGATGAATCAGCTAGATATACTTCAGAATAGTTTTTAGCTAAACTTAAGGTTCATTTTGGAAGAAGATTGTCTAGGGGCTGTACAGTTCTCGGAACAAGATTTTCCGGGAAGGCCGTCGATTGATAAGGCCGACAGCCTTCCCGGCCGCGTTACGAACACAATAGGCATCCGAAACATTCGGAATTGCATGTTACGTAAGGCGATCGAGTCCAGTTCTCGAGGCGCCGGTGAATTTTAAATATCGAAGACCCGTTTCCAGCCGCGTTCCTCGCGCCGCTAAATCGCCAGCTCCTTTTGGCTGATCTACTTTTCCAATTATACGACCACGCTGCATGGTACTTCAACGTAGACGATCGATGAAACCGGAAAATTCCATCAACGGCATTGTTTTTCTCGGAAGAAGCTACTGACCCGGTATTCTTGCCTCGTATGAAGAATTTTTTCTGTGATTATAGAGTCCGAAGAGACTTCAGAAACTCTTCGCAAAGTTGAAGAAGTCAACTACTTTGATTTTTTACAATTGGTGGAGATTGGAAGGCGTGTTGGAAAAATATCAAGCAAACCGGATTAAGATTTCAGATTATTAATGGCTTAATGGCTTGGATAGAGAATGGAATTATCATGTAAGGACAACGTATGAAGTGGAAGGGTGTTCTTCTCGCGGTAAGCTATTGGAACGACGCCCACGACGACCCACGTTGCGATGACTGTTCGCGTGGTTTTACCTGCGACGCTGGTTTTGCGTGTAGGCAGGCCAAAATCACTACCGAAACTGGTGTGAGTCATGGATTTCGCGATTCTCCCGTGATCACTGCAGATTTATTATAAGCTACAGGATGCTTCCTAATTCGTGGACTGGCAAGACTCTCTTCTCACCCGCTGCGTTCGCCAATATTAATAATCGAAGTCGACGATTTCCTCGCATCGACGAAATTTGTATATTTCTCGAGCGTAAACGTATCGACGATATTTGTCTAATTTTTATATAGAACGTCGAAGATTTACGAGGATGGAAAGATAGGAAACGACCTGTATAGCATTGCCTCGGACTAACGTCCTCGACCTGATCGCGGAGGTGGCGTCGACGATCGCGTATGGACATGAAACGCGGTCCACCTGGCACGCAAAGAGAATTCCTGCTCACCTACTAACACACTCCAACGATTTCACACGAGAACTCCAGCTAGAATCACCAGCCACAATCAGGAATCGATTAGAATCGAAAATCTCGAACATAGCACATTGATTCAGAAAAACTAGTTTCTGAAGTCATACACCTTTAGCGAACAGTTTCTCTTGCGTAGTTCTTTAAACTGATCATTTAGAAACGTAAAATGGTCCGCTTCCAAACTTGGTCCTCCGAGAAATCCGTTTGCAGAATGAAACATTTTCACTCGAGGATCTCTATATATTATTTTTTGGATGTTGAGATCAATGGATTGTTTTGGTATACGTGATTCAATGTATTCTATAGCCCTGTTGGCTGATCAAAGTAATGGAACGAGCAGAATGCAAGCAGGCTGCTTTTTCTTACCCACCAGGTGGAGGGAGGGACGTAGAAGAGCCGTGAAGTGGGATAACGTAATGACCTCCACCTCCGTGTTTCCAACTATTTTCGATACACGTCTCGGCTAACTTTAGCGTTTTCGTTAGTCCAGTCTTTGACTTTGAGCCCTCAGTTTTCCACCGGGCACTCTCTCACGCGCTCCATTCTCACTTCCTGTGTGAACTCTTGTGTACCAATTTAATCACTTCCGCTATTGTCACCGCAGCTCTATTTAAAATTCAAAGTCGATCGTTATTGAGGATGATCGGTCCATGTGAAACGAGTCTCAGTATGGTTCAGTAGTGATGAAAGATGTGCGACGCGAAGGAAGAAGCATGTGTGTAAGTTGAAGTTTTGAGCTGATGCAGGCTTACGCTTCACGAGTTCATTTTTTAAACGTAACGATCATCCTTTTGAGATAAGAGAGAGACATGTAACTAACTGGGTGGATAGGCGAATTTTGTTTTCCATGACGCAAAAGGAGCCATTTATATAAGGCTGGCCGACTATTTCGAAGATGGCACGCAAAATTAACTTGGTGGAATATATTCGCGCGTTCACTGGAATACTACATAGTACGTGGGAACTATTTTAGAAGTTCGCCGCGTATTTTTTGTCGGCGCTCAGCCTGTCGCCATTCAATGGAGTGCATTCCAACGATTCTTGGACCGATCTCGATTTTACCTCGCTGTAGAATTTCGTCAACTTTCTATTTTTCCTCTTTGCTTCGATCCTTGGGAAATTAACGATCCACAAGATGAAATAGAACATCAAAGAAATAGTCGAGTCCCCTGTTGCTCCGGAAATCCGTCACTTTTGCCGGCTTTTAATCAGACCACGAATTAACTCGAGCGCTCTTTTCACTGTACAAAGCACGTCGTGTTGATTGAACGCTTTTGAGACGCCTTCATGGGCAACAGGTGGTCGGAAATTCCTTTGAAGAGAGTACCACTGGAAATCACCTCCAACGTCAAATCCACGAGGACCGTTTCTGCAACTAATCTACCAATTATAATTCAGTTATCATCTAATAGATAACAACTGCTTCATGACGTTTTTCCATCTTTATTTTCTCGTTAGATGAATTATGTTTGTTATGTCGCGTGAGACAATCTGCATGCCATCCCTCGTTGCCTGGCCTCAATAAACCTAAAGGCCCACCATAAAACGTAAACGCTTTGAAGTTTATCTTCTTAACCTAATTCTCTTAACTTGCAGGAATCTCTAATCCTGTAAAGATTTTGTTTTACGAATGGTCCTTGGAACAGTCCTTAGGTTTATTGTGTGCTCTTACAAACTACAGAGAAAGCGGATAGTTACCTAATGGCAAAAGCGAGGTTTTTCTCGTTAACAATGTCATCCACAAATCATGTTGGCAGAAGGCTTCCTCCATCTATTCTCATTCATTAACCAATGGTTATAACCAATGGGCATCGCGGATCGTTACCCTCACTTTCCTAACGAAAAACGTGAGCAACGAATCCGCTTTCTTCGTACCTAAAATCCACCCACACCGAGCTTTCCTCCTAATGACATGAGAGCGGACAAGCAGTAAACAGTCAAATCTCAGCTAGACAATCACCAAATCACATTCGCCAACACGAAAAGAGTCTCAGTCCGTATTCATTCGTAGTTTGACAATTGTATCAAATATTAAAGTGTACGTAGTTGTTGGAAATATATATATTATAACCTGTTAAAATCATGTGTGACCCTCAACGACCCCTATTATCCTAACAGAAATAGGGGATCGACCTATTCGTGGTCGATTATTCAAATCGTAACGGGAATTTACGACTCCCGTTGACGCGCTTCTTCGAGATCGCGTCTCCTCGCGACTGGTCGAAACATTATTTCGTTCAATTTGTTAACATCACTGAAAACTATCCTAAATGTGGAAGTATACAGGTCTTCTTTCTTCGAGAAAATGTATAGTGGGAGATCTAAAAATAATGGCCAGGTTATCGTAATCTTTGGATAGTTTAGAAATCTCTGTTCTACGTTGTACTATCAAGCTTTCTTTCCTATGTGGTTCTTGTCTTTTCTAAAGATACCCCTTTCGTTCAAAGCAACTAGACTGTTGGAACGGAAGCTGTATCTCTCCCTTCTGATTCGTTCGTGTTTCGTTACATGGTTGCCAATTGGTCTGCTAATTACTATAACCGTCTCTCTGCATTGCTCGACAGGTGGTTGCCTAAGTCCTAACACCCAAGTGCGAACACTGTGAACGATGGTTGACTACTACAAGGTACTAGAAGTGCAACGAACCGCCACGAGCGGAGACATCAAAAAGGCGTAAGTAATGGCTCGGTAAGAGCAGAGCAGCTCGTTATCAACGGAGGAGAATGTACAAGAATACTCGAATGTTTAACTTTCATTTAATATTCTATTATAAGATTGAATTAGTATTAAAAAAAATTATAAAGAAAAAGCCAAGTTCAACGAGGATATGTGTTATAAAAAAAAATATATATATATGTATGTTCAAATGAATTACCTTATCATAAATAAGTGTGATTACTTGTTTGTCATTGGTGCTATTTTATTAGACGATAGGTGGGGAAAGACTGAATGAATGGCTTTTTATTTCAACTCCGTTGAGGCAGCTGGCTCTGATCCAAAAGTCGATCAGCATTCTCGGTTAGAGGGAGTCAAGAGACTTCTTAAATTCTACTATAAAGAAGCATCGCTGGTCGGTTGATTAAACAAAGCATTGCCTTACAGATATAGAAAATTGGCATTGAAATGGCATCCAGACAAAAACCCTGAAAACCTGGAAGAAGCGAACAAGAGATTCAAAGAAATATCCGAGGCGTACGAAGTCTTAATTGACGGTAAGTTTCAGCCGTTTCTCGTCGTCCTATTGTCGACTTCGAAGCGGACCTTATTATTGAAATTACCCTCTTCCGAAGAATCGATCGTCTTCAACCTGAAGATTTTTCTAAATCGTTTTATCTAAATGATAATAGTTCTAATTATGACTCTGTCTCTCTACGGCTTCGATTAATCGACGCTAGAGCTAGCTTTAGTAACGAAAACAGAGCGTCGCGATGCCAACGGGAGACGTACAACGGCAGCTCCTGCTTGTCAGCAAAGCCGAATTTCGCATGAGCCTTCTCTTTCGAGCGGTCTCCAAGTAGTACAACTTATTCTGGGAGCCAGCAGTTCAATCTAGAACGAATCGATTCTCCCTTATGAATGACTGTTTCATAACCAGCACTTGATACTAGCAAAGAGGAGGAGCTGCGAGAATTAATCGTTATCCAACAATAATATTAGAACTTAATCAATTCGACAAATGATATTCTGACTGTAATTTATTCTAGAATATTGCACGAGAAATATTGCGAAATAATGCGAATGAGTACTCGCAGTTCCGAAACTCTGATTCTTGAGTTTCTTTACAAGTTCCATCTCGTTTTTATGTTTTTAAGTTTGAAGTGTAACTTTTTGTTAACTTTCTGCTGTATTTAGTAAAAAGAGCGATCGAAACGTTGCGTTGTTGAAACTCGAGAATCGAGTCAGGCTTGAACAGAGAGCAACTCTTTAGCCGAAGCATCGCTGCGACAACTGACAGACCCTGTCGTGTCGACATACGTGGGAGGAAGTAAAAGAGAAATTCAATCAGAAATGTTTGTTTCCGGTCAATCTCTCGTGACCGTGCTCGATGTCCAGATGCGAAGAGACGAACCTACGACCAACGATTGTATCAGAAGGCATCCTCGAGGCCCGGCCGTGGATTCACCTACCGGAGTTTCTTTGACTCTCCTTTCCAGCGATATTTCGGTACCACTTAAGAGAAAAAAGACTTTGAGAGTGGCCAAACATTTTCCTTCGTTTTCTTTCAGTTTTATTTTATTTTATTTTTATTCTTTATTTTGAATTTGACTTTGTCTTTTTTTCTCTTTCACTTTTTTTTTTTATTTTTTTAACGGAACATAGACGAAGAATAGAAATATTATTTAAAGCATAGCAAATGTTTTACTGACGAAAAATTCAGCATATGTCAGGTACCCTAATCCCTCATTCGCCTTAAAAGAGTCATTCCTTACTCGAACTCGTAGGACTCAGGAATCTCTAATAGGTTTTCCTGACCAGTTTTTCTACGAGTCCTTGTGGAAAACTCGAAAGATACTTTTTTCTCTTTGTATGAGTCGCCGTAAACACAGATAATATTGCCTGTAATCTTACCGCATTTCTAACAATTTTGCCATTGCTCGACTGATTGAAAACACAAGAACGATCAAGTTGCTACCAATAATTTCCTCCTAAGAAAAGCAGATCTTCGAAGAACTAAGCCATTCCATCGTATTTATATTAAGAAACAGTCTTTAATATTGGAATTATTTGATCTCTTAAAGTTTTCACAAATTCTTCGAAGGCTGTCTACGTTCATTTCATTCATCCACGATTCCCGAGATCATTTCCTCTTTAATGATTTTGCTCTTGCGGTGGACGACCTCAGATTGATGTTACAAATCATTCAGCGTATTCTACTAACCTGACAAGCCTTGCAGTACTTGCTTCTTGGAATTTGGAGCAAATAAAACCAAGCAATCTGCCTTCAACTTTTATTTTACAATTAGTAATAATCGCTTATTGTTTTATATGCCTTTCAGAAAAGAAAAGAAGGGTCTACGATCAATATGGAAAGGAAGGACTTCAAATGCCCGGTGGTAAGAGGCGACACAAGGACGACTTTGATCCACACTTCACTGGTACTTTCATGTTTAGAGACCCTGAGGAAGTATTTAAAGAATTCTTTGGTGGTACTTCTTTCGAGGACTTGTTCTCCGGTAAGTAAACCCATCCTGCTAGTCTGTGATCGGTGAATCTGTGTAGTATCAACTACATGTACCCTGAGACACATAGAATGAAATATTTGAGCACGCAAATAAGAGTATGCATTTATCTTATCCACTGAATGATAAAAACGTGTTCAAGTAATTAACCGAATAATAGATGTTTAAATAGTAGTAAGAACCACGTGATTAACTGGTGTTTTAATTGTCCCAAAGACCTTACTGAAGTCGGTGTACGCCTCGGACCCAACAGGCATAGTCATCCAAGCAGTAACAGCATTAGCACGTCATTCTTTGGTCCGTTAGGAGTTTCTCACTTTGGTTTCTCACCATTCAACAACTTGTTTGAAGGTTCATCAGGAAACTTCACCTCGTTCAATGCGTTTACGAGTTTCGGTGGAGCCAGCGGTGGAGGTGCTGTGAAACGGACAAGTACTTCAACTCGATTTATCAACGGCAAAAAGATCACCACCAAAAAGTAAGAACAATAATACATCGTATAAAAGAGTTCTTCAAAGAATTTATCATAGATATTAAATCGTATGTAGGTGATCCCCTAAGACAAGACATGAAACGTCACTTATATTTGTAAAATAACCTGACATCTTCGATAGAATTTTGGTGTATTACCTGCAAGATGTGCAGAAACAATAACGATTTTTATCTGCGATTGTTACAGGGTTTTCGAAAATGGAAAGGAAACAATAATGTCGTACGAGAATGATGTGCTAAAGTCGAAGACGGTGAACGGCGTACCACAATCAATAACGTACAGTTAAATCAGTTCTCTATCAAGAACGTTCGCTCGATCTCCGCTCGGCAATTGAGAAATTCCTGTCCTCGTGTCACGTTTGCGAGTAATATTTCTGCGCTCTACCGAGATGTTGTGTTCCTGCTACCTATCTACCTGATATGAATATAAAAAAATGAAAGAAAAGAGAACATAATCGTCACCGCGGCTAATTTAACAATTCAAAATATTCTTGTGTCTCTTATTTAGATCGTCTCTTCATCAATTTACTTCTTCGTTTTATTGTTGAAATATTCTGTTAGAAAATATTGTTTAAATGTAGTAGCGCCGCTGGTTGACGTACTTTTCCACACATTGTACAACAAGAGAACGATAAAATACATATACATACATATATATATATATTTATCACTTTAAAAAAGAAAAAGAGAGCAGTGAGATTTTGAAAAACAGCGATTACTCGACGAAATTCGATGACAGTGATTGGATCTCTAAGCTCGAGCGATCGAGCCCGGTTAACACAAAGAAAGCAGGAAAACTTGCTTAATTTGGAAAAACTAACACTTAAACAAAACACATCCGCGACAAATGCTATTTGAGCTTTTGTTCCCGTCACCTTCTCTGTTTTACCAGGTTTGACGAGTCATCGACTAGTCGCCAGCTGACCGACAGTGCCAGCGATATCTCGATGGCTGGCCAGAACTCGAGAACAGTCCATGGTGACCATCAGAAGGCTAGCAGAATAAAGACGCACCATCATCCACTTCTCACTAAGAAGCACGATAAGAGTAAGAGAAAATAGAGGCAACACTTTTGCAGCCTTCTCTCATTCGTTTTTTTGTCCGTATCTTTTTCATTTTAGTCTCTTCGTTTTATTTTTTTTTTCGAATTAAATGCATACATACACAAACATACATTATATACGTACGTACGTGTATCATTTACATAACTGATGTTGTAAATTATATCATTTCTCGCAACGTCGTTTTTGCTATTGTCTAAATAATCAGGATTAAAAAAGTGAAGAAAAACTTCGTGAATTAGCATTGACTGATCACAAATGTTCGATTTGATCAATAAATAAAAGAAAAAATTCGCTGCAAAATTCATTGTAAGATTTTGCATCGAAAGTGGCATATTTAATTGATTCTCGTTCGCTGTTGAGAGAGAGAGAGAGAGAGAGAGAGAGAGAGAGAGAGAGTGAGAGAGAGAGAGAAAGAGAAAGAGAGAGAGAAAAAAGAAGGCCCTTCTTCCTGCGAAGGAACAGAGGGATGTTGTTACTACAGAACATTCTGTTGCGTTTTATAGATAGCGCGTCGTTTCCGTTTAAAGTCTGGCGTGTTATGTTTAATACGGTAAGTTTCGCTTATCCTAGATTCCTTAGACAATTAATTTACTATGTCGTAAGTTATATAATTGCTAGATTTTTATTTGTAAGTAAGCTGCGCGAATTTCGAGCATACATACACACAGAAACTTCGACTGAGTTTAATCGAATTTAAATTGTTAAAACATACACGTACACACGAGGGTGAATTTCATCACGCGTATATTCGTTTAGGACATCACGATGGACTTGCAGCCGTAACAATTGTTCTTAAAGGATAAAATTATATTACGAGAAATTTTGCTATAATGGATCTTTTCCTTCGTTTGTTTTCTACTCGCGGTAAAGCATTCATGATGAAAGAAATGTGTTCCTTTTTTTTTCTTTGTAATCGATCCGTGAGAAAAGAATTGAAACATATACAGGGCGCTAAGCTTTTCTGTTGCGGAAATATTTCTTCACAAGAAATTTATGTGTCGTAATTCTATTTGTTTATGTTAGTTAATTTCATGCGTATGTGTATATAATAAGGGAAAAAATGTTAAAACTTAACGTGAAGAAGAAAAAAAAATACATCATTAATGTATGGTAGTATATTTCATTACTCTCTATCGATATCCAACACTATGTCTCGTCTCTGATGTTCTCTCTTTTTGTTTGTAACAACACTTATCTCAAGGTGGGATACTAGTATAAAACTTCAAATTATAACAAAGTATTTACCACTTTATTTTGATCTTCTTTTCTCAGCTTTACTGATATTTATAATATTCATACAGTGATATTCATTTATAAATCGATATTTATACAAAGAAGATAGGCGAAAAATGTAAAAGTTATCCAAAACGAAGGGAGGATTACTTCTTTTTTTATATTTTCACCGTTATACGCTTCGATGTGGTATTAAAACTCGTGTATATGTATTCGAAAGATAAATATGTTAACAGTTGCATGTCGGTGAGTGAATATAGTACATGTATTGACTTCTCGCAAGTCAACAGCATCGACGTTGTAAATAGCTAATCAGTGATAGCAAAATAAATTCAGCTACCATAAGAATATCGATTCATTAATTCAATATATCAATTCCTTTTAGATAACATGATTTTTTACAACAATTCTTGTCCATACCCAGCATAGACAATTGAATTGTTTCCTCAAATATTAAAAAGATTAGTTCAAAATGTATTCTAACATTTTTGCAACTACCTTGGTATCAAAGACAATCAATTTGCACATTGCACATTTATAAGTATGTAAGAAAGACAAAATTTGGTAAAAATGCTTAAATAAATGTTCAGTATTATAAATTACTTCTTCCCAATAATGGATATCAATTCTTCCACTTTCTGAATGTATTGTTCTTTCGCAGCATCTTGACTCATGCCCTTCCTTTTGTCCCAAGCATCCCACTTGGCTTTGCCTCTGAAATCTAGCATGCCTGGCCTGGCTAGAAAAATTAAAATCTTCCTTGGAGAGATTCTCATTAGAATTCAACAAGTTTGAAATCACATAAAAACATCTCATCATTTATTTAGCTTTTGAATTTGGTTTCTATAGGTCTATTAACATTCGCTGTGCAATTGAAATTGCAAATTAGGAAGACCACAGAACAAAAGTGTAGTTACATAATTTTAGTATTACAATAAATATCTACTTTAACTTGTTGCATCAAGTAAACGTAATCATATTATAATTTTGGAGATCTATTCAAGATCCTTTCTAACATATTTATACAAATAGATCCAAAAATTTTCAGCCAAAGTATATTAAGTAATACTAAATGATCACAAGTTGTTTTACATACTTGTGTTGCAATCTCCAACTGTAGCTTGTTTGTAAAGTGAGTATAGTTCAAGCAGGTCAGCATCTGAAGCTGGAGCACGCAATTCCTTCACCTCCTCAGCAGCCTTGTTAAATCTCTGACAAAAAATATACAAGAATAAAAGAATAATTTTCATTTCTGTTTTTAATGAAATTGTGGAAAAATTCAAAGTATGTACAAGAATTCAAGCAACCAGTAAGCAATTATGACAAAATATTGTCTAATTACAATATTTTATGTTATTTATGTTATTACGCTAACGTAATTAAATATAAAATTATTTACTTCATCGAGAGACATTGTGCTTTAATGACAAAAAGGTCAAGACAAGATTTGGAACTTTAAGTATTTCACTGTCGTACTGTGCCACTGTTTTGGATCTATAGAACGTTGGCCTGGAAATATAATCGATTAACATTCTCCCACTCCTGTACTTACTACGTATGATACGATCACGACCACCAATAAACTTTCATGTCAGCAAGACCTTGATTAATAAATAATTATACCACCGCACGATAACTCATGGTATTAGCAAAATTTTTATTCAATTTAACTTTAAGTTCCTGTGTAATATGTATTTATTTTTATTCTACATCCGTGGCAAGCACATTATACTGTTCTGATATGATTAATGGCAGTTGATGACGTCACATAGCGGGAAGAATAGCGACACTAATAAGAATGCAAAGGAAATTAAGGATAATATTAAGAATAATTATTAAAAACCTTCATTCAAATAGCAATCGAACGTTTCGTAAAAAGCAAAGCTATTTTTAGATGAAGTTGGAAGGTCGATGTTAAAATGTTCTCGATGGTTCCCATCTTCCTCGATGATGATTTAAATATACATACAAATCGTTAAGAATATATTATGAAGTCTAAAAAAAAGGAGCATGAACAATATATGAATATGTAATAAATAGATTGTGGATTTTTGTGCATTTATTTGAAGGTGCAAAGATACATATAATGCATGCAATGCAAAAATATACATATAAAATGTTCAAAGTAGAGCGTTTATTATAATATGTAGTAGATGAATTTCTTTAATTGTACTCATAAAAATGCACAGTTTAGTAACAAACTAGAATTGAGAAATGAATGTAAGTAATCAATAAATTGTTTCCTTAGTACCAATATTTCGGATTGTATTTTTGGTTAATTGTATCTTGCAACGACGTCATTTAGTCAGCTTTTGCTAATTTAAATAAAACAGAAGTTATATAATGATTAAATATTATGACATTCTTATATTTGAAAGAAGAAAATTTTAATGATATTGATATTATTACTACGTAAAATATGTAACTGTATATACATGTATATATGAATCTGTGTATGGATCACATGCAGTAGAGAATATTTTTTTATCTTCTAATGATATGGCTAGATGGCGACACTTGACCACTTCCACGTAAAAAATGGCGGACTGCAAGGGTGCGTTTTGTGATTCTTTTCTTATATAGTAAATTAACGATAAATTCTGCACGATTATGTAAATTATAATAATTGAAAATTCGTAGAAAATTATCTTTTTTTTTTATCCATATTATTCTTCTTTGAATCCTATGTATTTCCGTATCTTCCTTTTTCGGCAATATTTACTCTAGAGCATTACAACAGATTGAGGAAATAATTTTGTTTGACAATCATGTTAACTATCTGTTTTTGAATTTCACGTAGAAAATAAAGAAGAGACGAATCGACCATCCTATGTTTTAAAGGTAGATCCACCACAAGAGTCACCAGGGGATTCACCTGATAATTCCAACAGTGGTAAATACGCAGTGTTATTTTTTGTTCCACATGCGTAACTTCATCATCAATTTTATCTATGATATTTACATATAATTGCTATATTTGATATATTTTCGTTATCTCCCTACAATGTAGCATAATTTCTGACCAGTTCCAATAACTTTTGTTGGAAACCATAGGTTATGATGTGAAAGTATTACTTGCATGTAACAATTTATGACTAGTAGTTTATGAAATCTGAATCGTTTCAGAAGAAATGGAGAGCTCATCAACAGAAAATAATACCAAGGAATCACCCTCGAGTTCTACCAAGCCAGTGTTAGCTGCGTCAAAGTTTAGAACAACATTTGGGTGTAGTGATTCTATCAAGAACTTAGTTGAGGAAAGAAAGTCATCTACGTTATGGTCCTCCAAATTGAGCACAGTGACAAACAGTCAGCCTACTACTAAAGTATATCTACAACCAGCTAAGTTTCAGAATCCATTTGCAAAAGCCACAGATTCATTATTAGATGAAAAGAAAAATAAGGAAAAGGAAAATAATAAAACAGAAACAAAGGCAGATAAGAACGAAGAAAAGGATGATAAGAGTGAAAAGAAAAATGATAATAGCGAAGTAGGAGAAACTAAAGCAATAGAAAGTAAAAGTGAAGTAAAAGACGCTAAAAAGGAAGACAAGCCAATTGAGGAAGTGAAGCCCACCTTCCTGTTGCTAGGCACAAGCACAAAAGATAGTGTAAATACTACAATAACGCCTTGTGCATCAGAACCAAACTTTGTATTTGGTCAAAACTTACAGGAACGCGTTATGATCGCGAATGATGCAGAAAATTCTGACAAAACAGAAGACAAGGAGAAAAAGGAAAAAAAGGAGGAAAACACAAATGCAAATGGTTCCACAGAGCTTCTCTTTTCCAGTGCATCAGCAGCATGCCGTACTACCTCCAAATCAAATCTAACATTAACCGAAGCTGCTCAAAAATTAGAAGAAGCAAACCGTGCTAATAAGAGGAAGTATAGTCAAGTAACGCCAGTAACTGGTGAAGAAGGAGAGACAAATGTTCTTCAGATTAACTGTAAATTCTTTGCGTTTGACAAGGTTTGTATAAGAATTATTTTTGCTTTCAATTTTGCAGAATGATTCATTCACGATAAATTTCCGATTTTGTTCAGGCTAGTGGCGGATGGCAAGAAAGAGGTAGAGGTACTTTAAGGCTAAACGACCGCGACGAAGAATCTCGATTAGTGGGACGCACTGCAGGAACGCAGAGATTAATTATGAACACAAAAGTATGGCCAGGAATGATCGCGGAACGAGCTGCACTTAAATCATTAAGACTAACGGCGATGGATGTTCAAGGAAGTATCAGAATCTTCATTATTCAAGCAGCGCCAAAGGAAGTGGAACAACTCCATGATTTGTTGGAAGAGCGGCTAATACGCGCACAGCTACGCCAACCCAAGAAATTAGCTACTGACCAGTGACAGTCGATCAGTCGTCCCTGCGAGCTGTTTGCCAGTTATCATCTAAATGTACGCGATGCAGAAGTTGCTAACACGTGAGAACAAGATTCGGGAAACTACGTCGAAGTTATCAGGCCCTATTTGTTTCTATAGTAATTCGTACACAATAGAACTATGGCTATGATTCGCGCTTTTTCCCCTTGTGGAAGTTCTTAGACTTCGATGATATATCCCGCGGTGCACTGATGTTTGCAGACAAGCAAGAGGAGACAAAAAAGGCGAAAATACCAAGCCGAATTCTTTCTGGTATATATTTTCTAATCATTCCCAACCGATAATTCTTTTACACGAATTTCAAACAGCGTTTTTTAAAAGGAACCGAGAAAAACCACTGGCTAGGGAGTTTTGATAATAGCTTAATACGAACACACATATACACATATACACACACAAATCAGTCACGAAACCGTGTTGTACACTTTGAAGAAGAACAGCGTTTTTAGTTTCCAGTGATCAGTCTCTTTATAAGAATCATTTGGATTTTTATCGTAGCGATGTTCGTATCGATTTTGGATTCTCTATTCCTTGTCCGCTATATATAAATATAAATATATAAATATTGTACCTTTTAAGGAAATTAAGATTAGTTACATTATTTAAGATGTAGTTCCGCCGTGAGCGAAAGTGACAGCTCTACACATGTTCATCGACGAGAAAACATTGTGAGCCTGTTTGAAATATACATTACATAAGGTTCTATCGCGAGCACATAATGTTCAGGTTGTTCCATGGTCGAATCTGTAACTATTTGTACTTTACTTTAACTGTATATAGTACCTAAGGAAATCGGACAATTCCCACGCGATATTTCAAAGGCTGTGTATAAAACGGCTTCTCTCTTTAATTTTCTGCTTAACGATATTTATCGACACGACAATCGCTCGTTTGTTCCACGAGGAAGAATGAGGGGAGTCAGTCACAAAATTGCCCTTTAATGCAATGTGCAGTAATGGAACAGCAAAGATATTAATTAACGTAGAAAAAAATTTTATTCACAAAATATACAAATAATGAGTAATTGCTATTGTTTTTCTGTACTTGATATGAAACGAACTCATTGTACACATCGTTAATTACACATCGAACAAATACATTCGTTTGCATAAAAAAAAAAATCAATCGTTAGTGTGTGTTTATTTTTTTATACTATTCAAATTTATTTAAAAAAAAAACAACCAGAGTCAAGCTTGTCTGAAATGTACGAGTTTTTTTCTTATCTAATACATGGATCCATTTTTTTAATCTGTCCAGAAATTTTTCTGGAATCCATTAGCTTTTCCAGGCTGGAAAACGCGCCGGATAGCGCATTGTAATATTTCCCGCTCGCGGCGCTACTCGACTCGATGGCGGGCGGTATTCAACAGGCTGATATTTATAGATTCGAGAGTTTCGTGCAAAGCTACACAACGTTTTAGGCGTCAAAATCCAGTTCCTATGTTCGTCAACATCCACGCGATGATCCATAGTTTTCAATTTGATCGTATGTATTCCATAAATTACAGCAGTCAGTAGTCGTTATTTTCAGAAAACGAAAGAGACTTACTAAAGTACAGCATTCAAATATCGTGTGGAGTCAGTCAAACCGTGTAGCTGACGTTTGAATATCGTTAATACTACTTTTGGTCGCGACACATTCCTGTTGAAACGATGTATCACACCGGGACGTTGGACCAAAGAAGAGGAAATTGAGAAGAAGAGACATCTTCCACTTCCATAGTCGATGTAACGTTTTCTTTCTCGAGTATTAGTCATACATCCATTTGATCAAAAACGTGTGATCTTCGCAAGGGTGAGAAGAGTGAGACTGAAGACGGTATCTTCTAACCTTTTCCTTCAAAAATTTCTGTGACAACCTTAGGGATTTTCCTTCTCGCTTGGAAGCCATACCTTTTTAATTATAATCGTAGCTCTTATTATTATTATTATTTGGTGCACAAAGGTTAAAAACGTTGAAATCAGTGGTAAATGAACAGTGCTGAAGGTGACATCGAATCTGAAAAAGTCAATCAACTGTCAGAACTTATTCAGACGAGTAACGATACCGTTAATACAATTAAAATGGCCAATTAAGGAGTCCAGTGTAATCCTTAATAAAGGAGATGATCGAGATTTAGAAAATTTAATGGTTATGCTTTACTTCTTGCTGACTTGACTTATCAAGGTCAGAATTCCTCTGATGACCCATTTCTTTAGTTGAGAACAGTCTATTATAATTTCACTAACAATGTGACGTGTTCTGCCCGCTGTTTCTTCGCGAAGGTAGAGTCAGTAAATTTTAATCGATTGGAAGCGATCGATGCCTTGTTCGTGGCGGACAGAAAGGAAAATGTTGCTGGCCGATGGACGAGAATTCTTCTGGCATTACGCGGCCAAGTGCCCCGGAATTCGAGCGTCACGAGGCGGGAAACTAAAAAGATAGCATCGACGATCGGGCACGCGGTGATTCAGGTACTGATTCGCGAACGTTTAGCATGTTACCAGTGTTATTTTTCGACGTTGAAGCATTTGAATGAATTGTCATCAATGACAAAAGAATTAGTGTGGACAGAAGGCAAAGAGAGTAAGTAGGTGAATAAGAAAATGATGTTCACCGGTGGTGCTCACGCGAAGAGGCGCAACGCAGGCGGTGGTTCAGGCCGGAAGTCCTCCGCGGACGGTAGAAGCCCACGAGCTGGAAGAAGTCCGCAGGCTCGTATGAGCCCGCAGGCACGCGTGGGCGCGGAAGGATACACTTACAGGTGAGCCATTCGGTAGGTAAAGTTTGTTGAATGTTCCATGACTGTTCGATGTTATCTTCTGTTGTTAATCAATCCCTCCAGATAAAATACCTGTAATTAACTGATAGTTAAATACATTTCACAATTCTACACTGTTATAATAGAAGATATTTAATCAGATTGTCTTTTAGAAACAACATTTTGATATGAAATACTTTAGTTTAGATATACGAATTTTAGAAGCTTGAATTACTTTCGTATGAAAATTTAATTGATTTAGAATTAGCATTAACAAATTGCAAGTTTACACTTCCAAATTCATAAGTGAAGAATACAACTCAAATAATTAGAATATCTGTAATAAAAATGTTACAATGTTTACTACAGAGTTTACTACAGAGCACAGTAAGATCTGCCGCTAGAACAGCCGCTATTCGAATCTTGTCCACCGCGATAAATTTTTCATTAAATATTTCAGTTTAATCCATCGAGTTAACTTCATGTTAAAATTTCCACGTTCAAAATGAATATTAGGAACTTTAATTACGAGCGTACAATTGAATCAACAAACACCAAACGAAAATCAAAGTCAAATTCTCTTAATGGCTCTTTAAAAGATTTTGAAGAGAGAAATACGAGTTTATAGCATCAAATTAAATGTTGCCTTCATTGAAAAATACGTGTGAAAAAGCAATAATTGAAAGATATAAAAAAAATGGTGTGATACGGTTTCAGAACCAGAATTCCAGTACTAAATCCAACGGATCTACCACCGACAACGTCCACAGGGAAAACATATGTATATAAAACCAGGGTTCCCCGACGGGATATCGCGGCTGCATCTGTGTCTCCTGCACGAGAAAAAAACAACATTGGAGGAGCAATTACTAAAAGAAGAGGAGCAGTAAAACATAACAAGGTGCACGTGGTTCGAGGTCACAAACTAGTTGCAAAATTCTTCAGACAACCGACCTTCTGCGCCTTTTGCAAGGATTTCCTTTGGTAAAGTTTCTAAAACATAAATGAAACAAATATGTCTTGAGGAAACAAAGCAGCCACCAACACACGTTTTATCGAGAACATTCGCTCTCAGACAGCGCAGTAATAATCGAAGAGTTTCGATTTATCGTAAAAGACGGCTGCTTTGACGATGTACGTGCGGACATCTAAAAATAGTTTGCACTGTACCGTTCGGCATATCACTCAAGTATCGGCCAGCGGTTTCCTCAAGTACGGCGTATTTTCCAATTAATCTGGGATGTGCTCTTTGTCGCAGGGGATTCGGAAAGCAAGGGTATCAATGCCAAGGTAAATATTATATCCCAGACAGTACTTTTTCTGACTGTACCGGCCACGTTGTACCTCTATTAATATTCCATTCCTGCGTTTCAGCCTGCCAAACAGCGGTACACAAGAAGTGTCATGATAAATTGTTAACCAAGTGCCCGGAAAGTGGCAGGGAGTCCGAAAACACGATAGTAAGTGCATCCGCTTTATACAACTTCACCGTACAAGCGACAAATTTCCTTTAAGATTTATGAGAATAATTGATATTCGTTTGTCCATTTCCTTTAATGAGGATCAGTGGTGTTTTTTGGTATGCTAAAATTTATGTTTATTTCTAAACGCCGAGAATTCGTGTGCAAACGTTTGCTCGTGATGTAACGGTAAATTCTACCAAATTCCGAATATTTTCAGACATAATTTTCCAGTAATTTAAAACCCGAAATCCAAATTTGTGTCCCTGAAAACAGATCTAATTATATATATGTGTTTTCTTTTTTGTAGTAAAGACATGGAAATTTTGTGAAAGTATCTGATATCTATTTTTATAAAAAGCGGTTATGTGTTATTTCTGGTAGCCCACATTGCATCTGTTTATGCTATTTGTTCAAAGTAACGCAACATCTAATCTTACACAGAATCGTTCTAATTTTGTTAATACTTGTTCGATGGCAGTACTTGAGGGAGCGTTTCAAGGTAGATGTGCCTCACAGGTTTCGTCCTTATACGTTCATGTCACCGACCTTTTGTGATCATTGCGGTTCCATGTTGTATGGGTTTTTTCGACAAGGTCTCAGATGCGACGGTAAGTAAGATTTAAGCCAAAGAATTTTCATGAAAACAATCGTCTTGTATATATGTATATCCTTTTCACCTTGATGCACCTTATGTTTAAGTTTCAACATGATAGCAATTTAAATTTGTATCACGAGTTTTGTAAAATTTAACTTTTAAAGTAAATTTTGAAACTAAAGTTAGTTGTAGAATTGACTTGAAATAGAATTCGTTGCCATTCGTTGGCTATTTCTAAGTTTCCCTGAACAAGTAACAATAGGCATCGAGGAAGGAAACATTTGGCGCGGGTCTCGATGGTCGAATACAAAACAACGCGAAACCGTGGCTCCGCTGACACATTAATGCGCGTTTTACACGGCTGCAGAGACAACGACACGAAATTCGTCGCCTGGCAATTTGACGTGCATGTTATACCGCGAGCCACACGATGCATGATTGCGCGTCTTTCGGTATTCTTCACAACTTTCATCAATGTTGTTGTTGTGTTTTTAACAGCATGATAGTGAGGAGTGATTTTAACCAATGTACGTTTTACCAAAATTTCTGTCAACAGTTCCTTACGTTGTATTCGAGTCCTTGTCAATTTTCTGAAACGGAAACATTCATCGTTAAAATTAAAAAAATTCGTATTATCGTGTTCGATTATAGAAAAATAATAATCGTCCTCTTTTACCATTTTCATGTCTCTTTACGTTAGTAAAATGCTTCGCGATGTTCACCAGCGATAACACCATAGGAACGCATGGGAAAAGGCTTGTTACATCATGTTTGACAATCGGCTGATACGATTCAATTCTAGTCCTGACAATGAGTCACGTAAACGCTACAATACGGAAAATATTTGTAGAAAAGCAATGAAACGTTGTACGGTTTATTACAGTCCAGCTAGTATAGTTAGACGCTAGGAAGCCACGTATACTAGACTTCTATTATTACACTGGGTCGCTGGCTTAGACTCAGTCGGTGTTGGCTCCCTGAACCGTGAGAACGGCTCGTCGAACACCTGAGAACGCGTTCGCCGGCGATCCGTGCCGGACTCAGTCGTCTTCGAGAGCGTCGAACCGCTCGTGCTCACTGTTCGCGCCTCTTGTTTGTGCTTCCTCTTCGAATTCCAGCCCTTCGACGACTGTACGCTTAAATCTATTGGATAATCATCGCCACGATGCCCTACTACGGAGACAGTTTGCCCTATTACTATGGGGGACCCTTCTCTAATCACAGTTCATTGATGACTGGTGCTCCACGGTAAGCTCTTTCTTCATCCAATTATTTTCCTTTCCTCTTAGCCCTCCTAAGATACCCTGTACACTGTATTTCTTTATTTTCATGCGAAAAATGCCTCGATTATTTTTTGGTAATTTGTTTTGTTGCCAGAGATATTTTTGCATTTCATCGTGAAACAGTTTTCTTTTTTACAAATTTTGAATTTTTCTCTTTTTCACTCTATCTTAGTGGACATGCTGTTTACATTTGACTTTCATCGCCTTCTTTAGTTCCTCTTCGCAACATGTGTTCTTTATTTTATCAATTTTTCTTCTTTTCCGTCTAAATAAAATGACATGACAGATACAATTTCTTATTGTTACGTCTTACAAGTATACGTATACTACTTCTCATTGGACGCTTTGTTTAGTTCATCGTCTTTTACCCTATAATTACAGAGATTTTTCTTTTTCGAACAAAGGACTTTCTCGGAATACCGGTCATTTCGTACCATTCTCTGGCAAACACACACTTCGAGTTTGATTATTCCGCTGCACTTGTTCGTCCCGTTTGCCCCGATCGTCCATCTAATCCAAGCGAAAATAGCGTTCCACGAAGCGGTTCCTTTCTTCGCTTTCTTTCCCCGCTTTTCCTTCGCGGACCATTATTCTTGGTCGCGGAGTGACGTTCGTCGTCGCGGAGGCTTCTCTGGTGGTTAGTTACGTGAATGCGCGAGAAGCAATAAAGGAGCTAACCAAAATAGCAAGCGCATTTCCCAATTTTCCTTTGAGTAAGCCAGTGGAAAATGAAAAGAAAATGCCATAGATCGGAACATGCTGGTGCAGCAGATTGTACACACACGATACTCTGCAATTAGAATAACTCTGTTAGAATGTTATTCAGAATTTTGACAAACGATAAATACGACAGACGATCTGTCAAATCTCAAAGTTATTAGTAAAACGCGAGATGGCGATTAATTGATTGATCCTCGGATTGGAGTAAATCAGAAGGATCAGGAGGAGTAGCAGGCTCATCGAGAATATTAGCCTTTAAAAATAGCCAAGTGTCTGGACGTGTAGTTTCCACGTGATAAAACTCCGTCGCACTCGTTGCATTGCCAAAAAATCCTCTAGTAAAATCCGCAATTACGTTATCTTTTTTCTAACACTGAAAGCTTTAATATAAACGTTTGTAAATAGATAATGTAAATAAATGTGCAAAGAATAAAATTATTTGTCCTACATAAATGGAAAATCATTATAAGTAACGATTAATACTATATACTGAGGATTAGTAAATAGAATTTTTAGTTATAAAACAATAATTAACAGAGATTTCTTCCTTTTTGAATTTTTTGAGCAACTTACAAACTTAATGCAACAAAAATATTAAAAAATTGAAATCAATATCTTACGTACAGCGTATTTTTTAAATAGAAAATGATTTAGATAAATGTAAAAATGATCAGAAAATATAATTGGAAAATTATTTATCTAAATAAAATATGTAATACCAAAGACAATAGCTTAAAATTTGTAGAGGAGTGACAAGTAAAAAACCTGATGAGAAGTTTCAATCGCCTTTCATGATTAATATCGGTCAGTAGATCCATATGTGCGCTGAATTACTACTTGTTTGTCATCGTGTAACTGTTCAAATGCGTACAACTGATTCATGAATCGAAATCTGTCAATCATTCGTGGCCATGGCCGAAGCCAAATTCAGAGGCAACGCGCGTAACAAGTGTTCACGATGCGCTTTCCATTCCTGCAATGTAATGCATCGCGAGGAGAAGCTTCTGGTATTGAGACCATGCAATCGGAAGCTTATCAGGTCAGGTTCGAAACAATTACGCGACACAAAAATTGCCGAGTCTTCTTAAACATTTTGTAACTGTCCAAACAACGATTTGCTATTTTTTAGTCAACCTTCCTTACGATAAAAATTATTTTTACCAGCTTAACATACTTTCTTCGTGTTTGACTCATCTATAAACAAACGATACGCTATATTCAGGATCTTTCTATTCCAAATTCAAGGTCTTTGAATCTTATTATTTAAAAAAATACCAAAGAAAAACCGCCAGAGAAGCATGCACGTTGCCTAGCAACCAGAATTTCATGAAGTTATTCGCGTAGACCGCTCCATTCGCCGCTGTCCCGATACTCGCCACATCTGTCGACCATCTCTGAGTCCCCGCTGTCCACTCTGCGTCGTTATTCTCCCGCGTCAGTGCCCAGCCGGCCTAGACGCGTCATCGACACCGCGGACATCGACGTCTCGACACCCAGGACCCTGACTCAGGAGAGTAGTCATCAAAGAAATCGTCTACGTCGTGACAGACCCACGATCAAAATCAGAAGCCAAGCCTTGAAAGATAATCCTGCTCTGAGACAACATAACGAAAGGCATGAGAAGTCTGTGGGTGAATTATTGGTCGAGAAGTTCTTGATCAAGGACAAGAAACTCGACGAGGCGGAGAAACGTTTGCAGTTGTTCCATCAAGTCAGTTTGGAAACGGATGAAGACGAAGAGGGCCAAGATCTACAACAGATAAAGAATAAAATTATTAGAAGATTCACGAGGAGAAGATCTTCGGCGGATATACAGCTGGATCCTGAACAGATAGAAAGAGAGGTAACTTACGCTCAAGTTCAGGCAAAGGTATTGGATACTCTGGTTGCTGAAGAACAAGCTGAGATCGAGAACGAGGTTCGTAGAGGGACTTTGATTAAGAAAGGGGCTCCTGGAGGACCAAGGATCGTTCCTATCTTCTGCAGGAGTGTTGACGGAGAGCCTGCGTCCCAAGACGAGGAGGAAACTACGTCGCAGAAGGTAAGGAAAACCTTAAAAAAGGTGAAAAAGAAAAAGAAAACTACCGAAAAGCCGTCACCGCCTGAGGAGGGCGAAAATTTAAGGGAACGTACGCCTAGTACCTCCAGCGATGCCTCTGCGGATGTCCAAACAAGTGAGAATGACGAGGAAAAAGTTCGAAAGCGCTCGAGGCCGCAGATGTTCAAGGTCGAAGCCAGCAACAGTGTCGGAGACTTTTCTACCATTTGGGTGAACAGTAGTCCCGTGGAACAGTTCAGGGAAAGCGTGAAAATTCCCGTTCCTAAAAAATTACTTACACGGAAGACGGATAGGCGTGAGGTTGAAGAAGAATCTGAAACGGAAATCGTGTTACCCGTGAAGAAACCCTATATAAAGGATACTTCGAGAAACAGCGTGTATTTCACGGTGAAGACGCCTCCGGAGACTCTAAAAAATGATCCTCTGAAGAAATTAGAAACTATTACCAATGGAATGAAACCAGAAAAAACGTCAGAGTCTTTTACAGAAAGAAAAATTAATCAGATCTTACCTGTAGATGTCACAGAAGAGGCTAAGAAAACGCCAGAGTATCCTAAAGAAAAAATACTTCATCAGATCTCATCTGAAAATGTTAAAGAAGAAAATAAGAATACGAACCAAAAGACATCCTCCAAGGATAAAATCTTCCCAAAAGAGAAGAAAGAAGTAATACATAAAAAAGCCATTGAAATTCCCAAGCAGAAGAAATTAGAATTTCTAGATAAAAAGGTTCCAGAGTTTCCAGTGTCCTCTGTCGTCTCTGTGGCGAAGAAGGAGGAATTATTAGAACCCAAGATCTACGACGATCCCATGACCACAAGGGTTGATGAGAACAACGTGACGTTAAGTGTTGAGCCGTTGGCGAGCGAGAGCAGCGCCAGCGAAGCGCTTCCATCGGCTGCGGACAGGCTGCCAAAAGCGTCTAAAATTAATACGGATGAAAATAATGCCGTAGAAGCGCCAAAGTATACGTTACGAGAACGGCAGTACCTGGCAAAACCGACGAAAGCCGAACGCGACGAAGACGTCGTATCTTCGGGAAAGAAGGTGAACAAAGCTGTGACCTTGAAGAACGCCCCCAAAGTAGGTGTTTCTACTGAAGAGTCGAACGTAGATCATTTTAGACAGTCCTTGAAAGAAGATAATCTATTAACGAAGACTTCCTCTTCCCTTGATGATGCAAATAACAACCTCGTGATTAAAACGACCTTGTCAGAGGGCCTCAAAGGTGACACGCAAAAAGCAGAAGGTTCGGGAAAAGTTGCTGAAAAGATAGGAAAGCATGTAATAGAGGATGACAAGGATAACAAGGTGAATGGGCCGAGTGTTGAAAAGATGGTAAAAAAAGGTGTCGAAGAAATTTCAAGATTGCCCTTCAAGGTGCCAACGGAGAAGACTGAGAGTAACAGAATAGAAAACAAAGCGGAAGCAAAAGCCAATTTGCAGAGTGCAACAAAGACTGAGACGCAAACAAACAAAGAGCCCAAGATCCCGTGGAGAACTAAACTTTCCAAGGTCGATACTCCTGGCGAGAGCAGTGTTGCTTTAGACAGAAGTATCAGTGTGGATTCTACGCCTGTTCCAACCAAAGAACAGATAGATCCAAATGCTTTGAAACAGTCTATATCCGTCGACGAAAATTTGATGACCAAAATGCCTTTACAGAAACCAGTGGTAATCGGAGAGATTGGAAGCTTATCTAAAAGCACGTCCACGGAATCTATAGATTTCTGGAGCGAGATTAAGGGGCCGGAGAGTCCTAAAGTGACGAAAGTGACCAACAAGGGATTCAATTTCACTGGTTCCAAGAGTTCGGAGCCAGGTCAGGCGGTCGAGGACCTCGGCAGCGGGCAGCTGGACAAGAAAAAAGAGACTGATCCTAAAATAAGCGTCGCCACTCCGCCAGCCGAGTTCAGTAATATCGCCGTAATCGAGGAGGAGCGGAAGACTGAGGAGAAGTCGTCGAAATTCAAGACTGAACAGACAATATCCAGCACTGGAACGCTTTCAACTACTTCAGAGAAGTCAGACTTTGATAAAGGTGATACCACTCCTAAGAAAGGATTAAAGAAGAAGAAAAACCTATCTATAACAATTGACCAAGATGCGTACTCGACCGTAAAGAAGGCTCCTTTCAAGAGAGAAGACTCTTGGTCATCGACTACTTCTATTAAATCCATGACGAATACTCCTGATACCACTGTTCCGGCTTCCGAAGTCTCCACACCGACCGCTGAGATTCCTGTGCCTGTAATAAACATCGAGGAAACGCCCACCCCGACTAGATCCGGTTCTCAGGTTCTGTATGAAGAGGACGAGCCCAAGACACCGACCAACGAATACCAAGAGATTGAAATATTGGCAATTTCCAAGTGGGACAATCGCAGTGACCTTTCTAACGTCAACGAAGAGAAAGATATTATTTCAGTGCCCTCCAAGGAAGCCAACGCGATTTGCAGTCCAGAGGATACTCCAGAGTCCTCTAAAAAGAAAAAGGTGGTTAGAAAAAAGAAATCTTCTACGATCAAGAAAAGCTCTACTAAGAAAGATAGTAGTAAAGACAACAAGGGATCCAAGAAGAGTTCTACCAAGAAAAGTTCTGCCAAGAGTCAGGAAGTCTTGAAAACTTCAGAAGTAAAGAATTCCGCTAAACCTAATCCCAAAAATAATACACCTACTCAGAAACCCATAGATCTCATTAGGATGTTTTACACGACTCCATCGGCGTTGTTAACTGCTACACCCAGAGACTTGTCTAAGGTTCGTCGAGCCAAGATTAAGAGGAAAAAGCATCACTCCAGGACGCCATCTGTAAGCAGTGACAGTACCGGAAGTACCACTAGTACGGCAACCACGGAAAGCAGTGGATCCACGTGTACGGATGATGACCCGGATCACAAGAGGATGAATTCCACCAGGAGTAACGACTCCGGCTTCGACGGTTCGCCAAGGATATCGAGTACTTATTCTATAGTATTTTTGGATCGTTTGTTCTGTTAGTGTAGACAGATTGCGCAATTTCGATTTTTTTCACGTTTGCCTTATACCAGGATTCTGTTTAGCCGAACTGCCAGGAAGTTTGTTGCAGATTCGCAGAAATTTACCGTCTTCCCAGAGTGTGGGTGGTGTGTTTATGTTCAGAGGAACGTGCTGTTTTCAATATCTTTTTGATAACCATTGGCTTTTTGACATTTGCATTTTACATAAACGTAAATATATTAAATTCGTCGAAGATATTCAAGCTAATTCCTTACGAACATGGCAGTTTGCTAACTTGTGACTAACAGATATTGTTTGTAACTATTGTGACTAATGTGTGATTCACTCTATTGCCTATAAGTTATTTTCTGCATGAAATTCTAGAGGGATACAAAGTCTTATGGTCAGGCTGTCAGAGTATCAGCAAACAATCAGCTGTTGCGTAACCGTTCCACATCCAGATACATTCTCTGATCCAACAGTATCATATGTTCCTGTTACAAACGTGAAGCCAGTTCTTCGTTGTTATGTAAGGTCGTTGTCGTAGAGTCAACGACACTATTTACCAGTATGTTTACAGGAAGTACCGTAATTATTAAAATGGTCTCCACTAGTTCTTCGTTGTCTCAATATCTCGATAAATAAATAAATAAATATATACATATATATATATGTATAACTTTCTTAAATCTTGATATAGATACAATTAATTTGTCATAAATGGTCAATTATTGTTTACCTTGATTTAAAACTAATGCACATGGTTGTGCCCATAGTGGTTCTATTTATAAGATGTGGCGCGGTTTCATAACAATACTCTAGACTTTATAATGCAGTCGCGATTAGTTGATGCTGCAAACAAGAGTTTCGAGATAAATTTAGATGGACGATGGGTTTATTGGGTATCAGTAGATAAAGAACCGCGAGAGACCGTTGTTCTCGCATTAAATTAGCTTTTTTGGTACAAACAAGGTGCATCAAAGGTATTTGTTATAAAATCAAACAAATAAGACCCAGAACGTTTAAAAATAGATTGTGATATGGCCTGTCACAAAAAGTGTGAGAAACTGACTGGGAATCTCTGTGGATTGAACCAAAAACTTGTGGCAGAAGCCTTGCAGGCGCTCAAGAAAGGTGAGTTACTTATTCCAACCCGCTAAAAGTAGGGATCAAAGGAAAAACTAAGATCTTTCAATGTTTGGTAGCTTCGAAAGAATATTTCTCATTTTTTTTCATATCTTATCTTAAGCATTGGCCGTTCAGTCAGACTTGGCTGGTCCAAGAAGTGTATTCATCTATGACTTTGCCGCAATTCCACGTGGCTGTCATAAATCCATTCACTCTGACTAGAAAATAGTCTGGTAGACGATACTGTGATTCCGGCAATATGAAATTATATCGTGGTTAAATCGGTCTCTAGTGCTTATATCTATTATGATATTCCTACCTGTCCCTTAATCGATCATTTATGTTGTGTTCCTCGTGTCCCGTTAGCGTCATAAAACGGTCAGTTCTATTTTTGGGAAATGCTAGTCGGCCAACATCCAGCGTGTTCATATGCCAAAGCCAGATCGATAATTAATTCGCTTATTAATCGAAATTTGACGAACATTTGAGCAATCAGACGTTCTTTGGCCCGGGAAGATCCCGGAAGAGAATCTAATACGATCGTTCTCTTTCTACAAATAGAGAATCTTGTCCAATAGTTACTGGTTCCTCTTTACTCGTTAGTAAGTATCTTTAAGATTTAAAACAGGCAATTTTTACGACCTGAGACTTTAAAAAGAGATGCACTGCAAGTATTTCAATGTCGTTTGCCTTATGGATGCGAAAATAAGACTAACCATGACATTTATAAATTGCTCCAATCGGTAGATCGATTGATATATTATTTCTATTTTAATTTCACAGCACCTTCGCAGTCGTCGGACAACCAGAGGAATTCAGACTCTTCAGACCATTTCCCTAGTGGAAGGATTACGCCACCGGCCACCAATCTTCCAAGGTTCAAGAAGTACACCGTGACGGATTTCAATTTCCTAAAAGTGAGTTTGCTGCCCAAGGCGGGTCATCATTATAAACGGTCGTTAACAGATTTTAGCCACGATCGTCGTGTTTACCGTGGCGCGTGCAACTCTCGGGCCTCTGCCAAGGTCCCGGCTGACGAAACGCCCAAATTATTCACTTCGAGATGATGGAAAGCTTCGTCTACGACGGATTATCTTTCTTCTATCAAAAACTTACGTCAGTAACTTTCAGGGTTCTCTACATAAATCTGAAATAACAAGAATTGTTTAGATTCTAAATAACTTTATGGAATTTTGGAAAAGGAAGCGTTTACATTTTTGTTATTAGAAAATTGAGATAGTTTAAACAAGAGAAATTTTAGAGGATTTTAGATTTTCTGCTCAGTGAATTGATTTGATACAGGTTTCTCCTAGATATTCGTAGATGTACCTACTTTACAGAAAATATATGAGCTCCCTTGGCTCACCAGGATGAAAGCCAATCGGTATCACGTGTATACCTGTAACACGTGAACCCAACTTGATTGATTCACAAGGTGTCCTTGCAAAATGATCCAAACTAGGAGGTGCGACGAACCTTCGCAAAAGCTTTAAAAAGCTTCGTTAAAAAGCTTTAAATCTCCTCGACAGTGAAGAGTTTCTTATGCATGAATTTTAGGCATGAGATAGTTTAATATCTTGAAATATCTGCATTGAAAGATAATAGGGTTTTATAGTCAGGTGACTTATCAGTGAGTAAATTTATAGAGAAGAAAGTTTAAAACGAATTTAATTTTGCGAAGGACCTCACGCAAATAGACTCACCTAAATTAGCTGCACGCAACGAATTATTTTTAACGAGTCCGAGGCACTCTCACGTGCGACATTCTCACTTTAGACGCATGAACTTTCCACCGTGTGCCATTTTCACTCTATCAGACCTGGATTTCCACCTGGTAACAGAACCTTGCCTCACTTTTGACGGCTACAGTCATTTCATAAGAATTACTCCCGGTGGATATTTCTTTCATATCTAATCCCAAGTTAGATCCTCTCCAATAATACGATACATTAATCAATGAATTTTGAGACCTAAAATATTTGAAAATACAAATTTAAAAATTCTTAAAATTGGATTTCTGAAAAAAAAAAGCAGAAGTTATAATGTTTGTTATATTTCTTTAGGTCCTAGGAAAAGGCAGTTTTGGCAAAGTGTTGTTAGCCGAACTCCGAGGCACTGAATGTGTATACGCAGTAAAGTGCCTGAAGAAGGACGTAGTTCTTGAAGACGACGACGTAGAATGTACCTTAATCGAAAGAAAAGTCCTGACTCTAGCTACCAGGCACCCATACCTCTGTCACCTGTTTTGCACCTTTCAGACAGACTCTCATCTGTTCTTCGTAATGGAATACCTGAACGGCGGCGACTTGATGTTTCATATTCAAAAGTCGGGTCGTTTCCCAGAACCAAGAGCCCGATTCTACGCAGCTGAGATTTGGTCCGGCTTAAATTTCTTGCACAAGAAAGGAATAGTGTACAGAGACTTGAAATTAGACAATGTGCTGCTTGATTTCGACGGACATATTAGGATAGCTGATTTTGGCATGTGCAAACTGCAAATTTTTCTCGACAGAACCGCCGACACCTTCTGTGGAACGCCTGATTACATGGCTCCCGAGGTAAAAGAAGATCACAAACGTAATAAAAAATATTCTTTGTGTAATAGAATCATTTTTCTCTTATCAAATAGCACGAGCGAGCTATTTAATTTAATTGGAATTATTGGCTGTCGAAGGAATCCAAGTTCCAAAATTAAGACACTAAAAGCGACGCTCAAAGAGCCGCGATTCGTTGGTCTCTTTAAGTTAACCAACTGACTGTTTCCGCATTGCAGATCATAAAGGGACTGAAATACAATCAGGCGGTAGACTGGTGGTCGTACGGCGTGCTTCTGTACGAGATGCTCACGGGACAGTCGCCATTCTCCGGCTGCGACGAGGATGAGCTATTTTGGAGTATATGCAACGAAAGACCGTTTATACCTCGTTACCTGAGCCAAGATTCCAGCGACATATTGATCGCCCTTCTGGAAAAAGACTCTGGGAAAAGGCTTCCTGGTCACGAAATTGCGCTGCACTCTTTCTTCCATGTAATTAATCTTGTACAATCTATTTACAGACTGGTCTCCATTCACGAACACAGACGTAGACCATTCTGTGCAATTGAAACTTCTCGTATGAACTGTAAATTTCATAAAACAATTAATATGTTCATTTCTCCAGCAATTGCCATGGGATAGATTAGAAAGGAGGCAACTGGAACCGCCTTTCAAACCAGCCCTGGAGCATACTTTAGATACGAAGTACTTTGACACAGCATTCACTGCTGAAAGACCACGACTGACTCCTGTACCTGAACAGATCCTCACTTCCATGGACCAGGGCGTCTTCCGTGGGTTTTCCTATACAAACCCAAATGCAACAGACTGAAGAAACTATCAGAGACATGCCACAACTTCACAGATTTGCACGTTGGCGGTATTCAACGTGGTGTTCTTGTCTTACGATGTTAATGGTCCTGATGATCATTTGAAAGTTGATTCGAACGAAAGAAGAGGTGCTTACGCTCGTTTCTTGGCAAACGGGGGAAACTGAATGTTACTTTGGAGTCTATCAGGACAGACAATTGACTGAGTCTCGATGAAATCATTGAGGATGACGGCATTCGTCGGGGAAGATATTCTATGAGTGGTTCTAGCAAGGGTCAATATCTCTGAATCGCTCTCGATGATAAATGCTAGGTTTTTATAACGTAGAGGCCGCATTGCGTTTATAGGACACATAGATTAGCCATTCGTGGAACTTAAATGAGGTTCTAGTGTTTACAGAGTCAAGCTCGGCCGCGAGAAAACCGATTCATTCAATTGGATGTTATGTTTCCTTTTTTAAAGCGTTCTTTCTAAACAAAAATCGTGATGGGCCGAAAGTTCTACCGACGTTGGCTACAATGACATTTCAAATAAAACAATAGACAACATGCCTTAAATTATAATTAACGTGATGAATAGCAAAATATTTTAGAAAGAAGATATCACGATCAGATAACCGGAAGATGCTCGCAGACCTCTAATTGCACCGCGTTCCAGCGTTTATTCTAAACCTCTAGCGTTACACCGCGGTCAGGTTATTAATACTCCGAGTGGCTCATTACTTTGGCTACGATAAATACTGTCTCGAGCGTCTTCCACCCACAGACGACTGCTCTCGCTCTTCCTGCCTTCCCTTTTTTTCATAAAAGGACCGCGTTTTCTTTTCGTTTTTGTCGTTCTTCGCCACCTTTACTTCATTTTCTTTCATGAATCCTACACCTTTCATGTCTCCTTCCCTTTTTCCATTTTTCCACCACTTATCTTTTTTTCTATTTCTATCCTGTCTACCGTCCACGCCTATCTTTCTCTTCTCCATACGTTTTCTCGTGTTCCTTCTCGCTTTTCGGGTCGCACACTTGGCTCCACACTGACTATACGCTAACTTTAGCACACGGTAGAATTGGCAAAGCACCACGATTCGGCAACGAAGTCGAGACACGTTGAAGAAGACTCCAGGACACTTCACATGGATGTCTGAAATACAATCAATTTAATTCTAAGATACTTGTCGACATAATTTAATAAGGAAGATCGATTCTGACATAATATTTAGTAGATATCGCTAATCTTTAAATTGTGATAATCATGAAAATGATATAGAGAGAGCCTAGAGTTAGGTAGAGGTCGATAGCAAAAGAAATGAAGAAAAAGCATTGACTGATAGACCCATTAGCCGGCTAATTGATTCAATTGGATCATTCCGACACGGATGGTGAGTTAAGCGGTCGCACTTAATAATTAATTACTCTCTAAAGAACGCGGACATTGCTATCTTTAATTGAAACTTAAAATAAACTCGAAAGTCTGTTCTTATTTTAAAAGCCTAAATAAATGGACCTTTCCTTAAGATCGTAGGAATACCCAACCATCGTTAATGTATCAATTTGTGATCGGTAGTTTTTCGAATTTAAAAGGTATTTAGCGAAGCCTCCAATACAGATTACGTGGAAGCGAAAGGTCGAGAAATGAAGAACGATGGAAGGTGTACGCACGCCGTTCTGCGAAGCGGAGATCGGATCAGTGAGGGTGGAAGGGGATGAATCGAAACGCTAAGCAGCTCGAGAAATTGAAACGAGGAAAGATTTAGAGAGGAAAGAGACGTCGTAGGAAGAGGCCGCAAAAACCGACCGACCGAGAGGATCGGTCAATGGACCCTGAATCCGCAGCTTCTTACTTTTTGCTCTTTAACCGACTGTTATAAACAGATTATTTCGAAAGTGTCGTTATTTAAATATTTTTTACTTACCTTCGAACAGGATTTTTAAAGCGCTCATAGCTGTCTGTAGTTTCGTTCATATAACGAATATTGTTAACAATCAACTATAGCGAGGATTTCTAATACCTTGACAAAGTTTTTAATGGTTTAGAAACACTCGAGGTATCAAGTTTTGTATAAAATTAATACTAAAAAAAAGTGTGTTCTCTGCTTCATTTCCAACCCTGTATAAATCCTACGCCTCTAAAAGTTATTCATTGTTCCAAACAGAGTCTAATTCCGTAAGCTGTGCAAAGGGTAATCAAAATTCTAATCCGATCATCGAACCTCTACATAAAAAACTTCTAGGTACTGATGATATCATTCGACGTCGCGGATATCGATAACTAAAAATAAGAGAGAATATACCGGCCGTGAAATCTGGGAGGGGCAAACGGTTGAAACGCGAGGAAACCAAGAGGAAAGGCTTTACGACGTGTTCGAGGGAACACAGACGCTCGAAATCGAAGCTTTTAACGAGAAGTGCAGACTTATTTGACGGTGCAGCGACTGCGGGGCGCCCGCAGGGCCGCACACACTCTCTCCCTCTCTCTTTCTCTCTCGCCCCTATAAATAGACTCGACGCTACCACGATTGCGGCCCTACATCGTGCGGCTATTTTCGACAGGCATCGCTACTCGTTACAGTTCTCCGTACGCCCGCTCCACGACGAGTTTCTATCGTCGACGGCTCTTCAAACCCGCGAACAAAGACACAGATGCGCTGTTTACGCCGCGAGCAACAAGAATCTGCCGATCGTAGCGGCTCCTTGACGACCTGCTGCTCCTCCAGGTCGTACTTACTCTTCTGAACACGTTCATCGTTTCTAAAATGGATATTTATTGCGATTTAGTAGATGTATAATCGATAGTTAATCGTAGTGAAACGAAGTGTAATAGTTTTAGTGTGGTACCCGGTTGAAATCCAAAAATTTTCGTCGAGATATTCGAATCTAGTGACCTGTCGTTTCAACTTTGTCGATATTACATGGAAATTATTTAAGTGGAAAGCCAGACGGTTCATTCACTCCATAATAAGCGTGCCTTAAAGGGATGTTTAACGAAAAGACGTAGACCAGAATCTTTTCTGCACTTCCTCAGCGATGGTAATGATAACTCGATACGGAAACAGCATCGGTGCTAAGTAGAATACTCCACAGATAGACTGCCGAGGATGTTCAGCTCGCTGAGACTGACCACCATGCGCTCGCATAAGAACCGTGCTCGGCCAGGAAGCGTGGCCACGTCCGCCAGTTCCGATTCAGCTCGACCCGATGAGATCACCCAGTCTTACCATACGCACAGTTTCTTGCTACTAGACGATCAGGACAGTCCTGTATCCACCCCTTCCAGTGTTTCCTCTAAAGTAGCTCAAGTTAGAGTGGAACGCGAAGGAGGAAGTCTCGGAGTTACCCTTAGGGGTGGAGTTTCTAGAGCTCTGGTAGTCACTGGAGTGAAATCTGATGGGCCAGCGGCAAAAGAAGGAAGAGTTAGACCTGGAGATAGATTATTGGCTGTGGATGATACTGAATTGAGAGGTTTGACCTTGGCAGAGGCTCAAAGAGCGCTTAGAAGAAGTTCCGATGCTCCTGTGGCTTCCTTGACTATTGAGTATGACGTTGCTAACATGGAAGAGGCCAGGGCAGCTACTTCCGGTTCCCTTCTGGTGCAATTGGAACGTGGACTTTCGGGTACCTTAATCGAACAGTGCATTTCCAATTTCACTTAAATAATTAACTTGTATATATGTAATTACATATATATGTAATTTCAGGAGAACTGGGTCTAACAGTAAGAGAAACACCAAACGGAGTCTACATTGAAAGTTTAAGACCAGCAAGTACGGCAGATCGCTGTGGCGCTCTGCAACCTGGAGACAAACTATTAGCAGTGGATGAAACCCCTGTCCAGGATGCAGTGACAGCCGCCAAACTGCTCAGAAACAACTTCGACTCTCGCATAGCTAGGCTACAGATCTTACCTAGGCCTCCTAGTGCTTCACAGAGAACAGTAAAGAGGAGGGCGCAGCCACAAGCACAACAGACCTCCAATCAAACTCTGCAAACGAAAGAGAGCCTGACTGTGGTCCTTAGACCAGATCACAAAGGATTTGGACTTGCTTTAAAGCTCGCTGAAGATCGTCTAAATTATGTCGTCAGTCTATTAGAAGCTGGAGGTCCAGCTGAACGCAGCGGAGTCCTTTTGCCGGGAGATAAAGTTCTTGCAATTAATCGTAGAATGCTCAGAGATCTTCAGCCAGCTGAGGTAACTGGCATTTTGGAAACTTCTCAAATGGTAATTAGCATAATTACGTTGCAGTCATTCTTCATATTTTATTTTTATTTATTAATCGCCGACTTTATCTAAATCTTTTCGTATTCTGTTGTTTTATTCTTTTCCCTCTTCTGTTTCTTTTACTTCAATCTCCAGGTTATTAGAGAACAATTCTTAAATTTAAAAGTTTCTTTTTCTCGACAGATCGAGTTAGTAACGGAGTACAAGGTCGGTGGACCAGTTGTTCCCAGCTCAGGAGTGTTCACAGTGCGAGTAGCGAGACCTATTGGCGGACAGCCTGATGTAGGTCTCACAGTGAACGAGGATTTGATCATTACCGAGGTTCGTAAGGGATCTCTGGCTTACAGAACCGGCAGCCTAGCTCCAGGGGACAGGTTATTAGCTATAGACGGGCAAAAACTAGACCCTGGCGACCTCAGACAAGCCGCACAGCTGTTACATCGACCAGGGAACTCGGTTATCGCCCTGACCGTGAGGAAACCGGACCCTACCTCGGAAACCAGGTAACTATATGACCTACAAGTACCGACTAAGCTATTCTCAACTCTTCAGTGCTTCCTACTCCCCTAAGGTTGTAAAGAGCAAATGGCATGGAGAAATAATGATGGAATATTGAATTTTATAGAGATTACTGCAAGGAGTCCAGTATAGGAAGCGATTCAGTGCAACAGTATCCTTCAGGAATTCTTCGACCAGCTAGGGAGAGTCTACCTAGTGTAGACAGTGCAGTGGATTCTTGGGGAGAACTAGGAGAAAACAGTGGGACAGGTCCGGAGATTCTGAGGCTTTGGGATACAGCTTCGGTGGATAGTGGTCAACTGGATGTACACATGCCTCCTTACCCTGGGTAAGAATAGAATTTATAAAACTTTTTTTCCTGTTTTATTACATAATAGTTTTCTATTTAAAGGCATTTTTCTAAAAATAAAAATTTATTTTAATCTTTTCCCCATTCTCAGGCCACAGGAATGCAGCAACTCAGACAGGCCTCAACAGATAGTTCACGTCTCCTTACACAAGGACCCAGTATACGAAGACTTTGGTTTCTCCGTATCCGATGGTCTGTATGAGCGTGGAGTTTATATAAATCGTCTTCGGCCTGGTGGACCCTGCGATGGCGTTCTAAAACCTTATGACAGAATTCTGCGTGTAAACGAGGCCAGCACAGAAGATTGCGACTGTTGCTTGGCTGTCCCGTTGATCGCTGCGGCTGGTCCACGTTTGGACCTCACCGTAGCCCGACCGGTATCTCCTCCTAACATTATAAAAACACTGTAAAGGAGAGCAAATCAATGTGACAAAGCAGTGTAACGAGGAAAATGGTGGTGAACATATCTGGTATATTTTTATACACACCTGTATTTTATTTATAAAAATAAATGTATAGATTGCTTTCAGCTAGAACATCTCCTGCATACAATTCACGCATACCATATCTGAACACACGCTTGAAGAACGTCAACGTGACACTTATTTAACCCTCCACGAATTATTTCTAGAGTTTCTAGAAGGAGGTATAATTGCTGGAATTAATATAATAAGGCACTACGCGGTTTTAACGACTGTAATTAGAGAATCTAAATTAAGTTAGCATCCAAAAAGGAGCAGTCCAATTTTTAAGACCTTACTGTATTCGTTCCGCCAATTATACTTCTAAACTTCATACATTAATATGGGCGGTACATAGAAAAAATATTATTTCGGTGGTAATAGTCCATACAAGCGAAAGTCTACTGGGAGTATTATCAAGACAAATTTTCATAGAGGGTTAAAGTGCTATAACAACCTAAGGAGCTGATGATATTCAACCACAACACCTGAGCTAGCTGGAAGAAGGTATTGAATTTGAAACCTAATCGATAGTATATGAATATCGCTCGATATCAATCGATGCAGTTGAAATCCGATTTCTATCCATTCACCATTGTTTTCGCGACAGGGGAATGTAATCGATCTTAAAGGCTAATTGACCCAGCAATTAGCTATGAACGCTAACAATTTCGCGAATTATATAGTCCCACCTTGCCAGCAAGTCTATTCGCCTGTGAGAAGCAAGATAACATAAACGTAAAATCATCTTAATCCCTTAACCTACAACATCGAGTTAGACTCGTGGTACCTCCTTCGGGCCAAACATGAAGAACACGTGGAACCAATCATAAATAAAACGAGCATGAAACATACGTTCTTCGGGCTACATACAACAAACACATTTTGTTCTTAGCCGCATTGGAAACTTAAATCGTACGGCAAGGAGTTAAAATAATCCCTAAAATGAACAAAAAAGGCAATCAGCTTTGAGTACTAAAAGAATTGCTCTTTTGTGCAGAATAATACTAATAAAATATGTACGTGTATATAAATATTTTTGTCATCATATGAGTTTTGATCCGTGTATATTGTTTTAACTAGAATGCTATATCTTCCCTTTATAATTCCCATGTAAATATCTGAATCACTATAACTGAGATACCATATATCAACAGAAAAAACTCATATGAACTTGTCAAATATAAAATGAGTCGAATATAACTCAGACTAGACTGCAAGCAATTGATGCTTCTTTCCAGTCCATCCATTTACCATAAAGGAACTATTACTACCGTTACGGTCTTTATCATAATACTTCGGAAGCGCTGTTCGACTCTCTTTCTCTATTCTCTGATCGTACTTCGCTTTATTGTAGCACAACACACCGAGTATGGCCAACGTCATACCGAATATGTTTAACCACGTCACTGGGTTCCCAAGCACGAACAAAGTTACCGCGATTACGAATATACGTTTACTCGCGCTGGCCACTGCATAAGTTAAAGGGGTAACGATAGACAGTACAGAAAACGCGATGATGTTTTGCAACCAGTTCAGCACACCATCTAGTAGTAACAGGCATATTATATAGTAACTTAAATCAGCAGATTCTCCAGTAACTGGATCGTATATCAACCTCCACAGATCGTATAATAACCATATAGGTGAAAATAATATCAGTGCCAGGCGGCCCAAAATGAGTAGAAGCCTCAAGTGATGTATTCCTGTGTCGTGTAGCACCTGAAAACAAATGTATCATTAGTATTATAGATCCACAGCCATAATATGAGTGCTAAATTAATCTAAGTACCTTTTTAGAATAAATATTCTGCAAGGAGAATGCCATGGTAGATGCTAAGGCACTCAACAAGCCAATCATATTAAAACTGAGCTCTGTAAGCGTGGCTACAGCCACACCTACCACGATTGGGACTAAGCTAAGATACACTTTCCAAGTCTGCTTTTCTTTCAGTATGATTCTTGAGAGGAATACCGTGAAGAAGGGCATTGTAGCCTTCACTGGGACAGAGCCAAACTTTAGTTAATATATGGGATTTATAAAATAAAAAAATAAGCAACATATTCATAAAAACTAGTTCTAAAATGTATGCATTACAATTTTAGACAATAATTAGAAGAAATCCATGTATTTATCTAGTAGGCAGAAGTGCAAAATTACATAAAAGACTTATCTTTAATTTGCTTCATTAATAAATTATTTATCAATTTGAATCATGAGATAACATCTATTCCAACTATGCAATACTTGAAGCTGTGGTTGTTAAAGATTGGACGTTTTAAAGTATTTCTTTTCAAACATTCATAAATACATGTAAACAAGTAATCGATTAAAATCATTCAGAGTTATCATCATTATCACAATGCAAAGGTATAGATTGTGTGGCATTAGCTCGCGCGCGTTTAGGAGTAAAGGTCGGCTTGTTTTATTTTTAAAGATGGATCTGCGTGCGAAACACGTGACTGTCAAAATAATATCTCATACCAGTATGAGCGTAAGAGACGGGCACTTTCCAAATGCTGACGTGGCTGAACACGTTCGCGAGGAATTTGCCCAGGGCGAGTGGTACGATTAACCGTAGATAGTATCCCCAGGGAATATCATTGGAATATTTTCTAACACCCCATAGATTGAAGAACGGGCCTGAATAAACGGTGATGGAGGTTAACTGGACCATGGTTACTGTCATCGGGTAAGGAAATTCCGACAACAGCATCTTGCCGACGACGTTACTGCTACTCGAGATTCCATACCAGAGCAGGCACAGGAACAATATGGTGACCACTTCGCGGCTGTTCCGCCGATCGTCCATGATTGCGCGAACGATCCTCTTATAATATCTTCTCAGTGATCACTCCATACGTTTACGCAGCCGGTTGACACAATACTCCCAACTAATCGGTATATGCGGCCGCTGCCACAGATGGAATTTAACCACAGCGTCCACAGCTGGCATTTCTCTCTCCCTCCTAATGAGTTTCCCCTCTCTCCTTGCGTAATATCACGGGAACACGTGGCGCACGCTTCGAACTGAAATGAAACATGTTCAATCACGTGCATACAATTCACTCGAGTCGCACAACTTGCTAGAGCGTTTAGCAACCTGGGTCATCTCACAAAATAAGTTACTAATAGTATTAGTGAATTTAGAAGTTGCAAGTTGTAGCCTGTTGCATAAATGTTTTTGCGATTTAATTCCATTTCTTCGGAAACAGAAATTTGTTCTAACCAATTCTTTAGTGAATGGGCAAAAATAAATTTTGACCAAAACACGATAAGTAATAACTACATCATAATATATTCTGCATTGTTGTCTTTTACTTGTGGTTCTAATAGTACAAATTAATTTCATTTACTTTCCGCTTTATATCTGAGATTCTAATAGTATACAGACTAAAAACTTTTACACACCACTGTATATCAAAGATACAATATGTTGGCGGGAAAAATAGCATAAGTTGAGTTATACTGTTTTATCCATAGTTTTCTGATTTATACTCTCTTGACCGTCCACCAGAGAATTTTGTTCCATGTTTTCCAATCTTTTTCTCATGAAGGAGTAATCTTTTTAATTGTACCCTAATTTTGAGAATATCCTGCACATATAACCCTACTTATCTCTGTTATAATTATTCATAATATAATAAATGTGATACCAGAGAGAAAATAATACGCATACTTTGATTCAATAGTAAATTTACTATCTGAGAAATTAATATTCGGAAAAGCAGCTTTCTATAATATCTAAAGTTTATGAATGTAGTTCTATTTCTATCGTAAGATTTTGGTCATGGGGTTTTATTTATCTCACCTGTCTTGATTTGTTGAATGGAGTATAGTAAAGGCAATGAAATAGTAAAATTTATTGTCAGTAATACCAATAGTTACCTCACATAATCCCTATAGACACTATAGATGAACGAATGTAAATGTAATTATTTTATAATACGCTCTTAAGTTATTAATCAACAAAAGTAATACAATTATTTATGAAAGCTATTAAAGGCATGCATTCAATTAGAAGCTTCGATTAACTAAATTTATTCATTATTTTACATCCCCATTATTGCACCTTTATATGAATTTAATTACGAAACTTAAAACTACTTAAAGCTTTAATTTTATCTATATACTTTTCTCAGGAAATTTTATGCTCGGTAATTATACACATATTTTGTTTGAGGAAGAATCGCAATAATTAGAAATGATTAGAAAAAGTAGGTCAACAGATGATTTTTTCCTGGTCTTAAACATAAACGCAGTTTTCACAAAATAGATGGCAGTAAATCTCGATGGAGGGATGTCCCGTTTTGTATAAAGCGGGTGTCAGTTGCATATTTTTAAAACCAAATACTATTGATTTTTTTGAATGAAGATTGATCCTAGTGATAGGAAATAATTTTTCCGTTGCATAAACGATCGTATAGCTAAACAAGGTTAAATAACATTTTACCATTTACGTGTATGCAGGTTATGTGTCACATAATTCGATGTATGATACGAACAGCTTTACAATAATTTTCTTATTTCATCACGTGGAATTCAACAACTCCTCGAAATTCTGCCGATAGAGTTACATTTAAATGGATCCTCTGCTTTCGTCAACTTCAAAAAAATACCGTAAGGAGGCCAGTATTGATATCCCAATAATAGAATGCAAACGGGAATTTACCTTGCCACACAAATTTCCAAGCATGGTCAACTCGTCTAAATGTAGTTCAGTATTTAAAGATCACGGAACGATTACTATTACTAATGCAGAAGTGCAAAGTAATCTGAGTGGAATGAAGAATAAAAAGACATTGTCTACTAATGGTATAAAGAAATTGAGGATAAAAACAAAAGATGGCAAAGATCTGGGAGAAGTTAAAGTACAAATTTTGACTCAGAAGAATTTACTAAATACCCCAAAGATTACTAAGGTCCAACAAGGTAGAAATTATGTAAAGAGTAATGGTACCACTTTTTCTATCGCTTCACAAAATAGTATTAGTGCGTTATTAAAACCATTAGGATCTCAGTTACACGTAGAAGCACAGAAATCTATTACAGGATCACCTTGCTACACAAAATCACATACACAGTTTGTTGTAAAGCCTGTTTCTTCTGGTGAATTATCGACATCTATTAAATATAAAGTGCCTGTAACTCAAAATAAAAGCAAGAACATAGTTCAAAAGCATTATATTTTGACTAAAGTGAATAAAATGGATCAAAGTAACAAATTGTTACTATTAAATGAGAATAGGCACAACTTTTTTCAAAATATTCCAGGTGTCCCAGAAAAAAATACAGAACCAGGAAAGAATAATACAATATTAGTAAATAAACAAAAGAATACAGAGGAATATATTTTTAAAAATAATGAGAAAAGTAGAGGAAATGAAAATAATGATGTATCAAGAAAAACAAATATATCAAATAATAGAAGCTCAATAATTCAATTAGCAAAATCAAAGTTTCCAGTAGTAAGATGTGAGAAGTTAAAAATCTCTCCAACTAAAGTTAATACCAATAAAATCACTGTATCTCCTGAAAAGACAAAGAAAAGAAAACAACATTCTAATTTGGATGGATGGAATCATTCTGCAAAAAAGATTATTGTATCGAATAGTAATTCTTGTAGTCCAAATAGTAGTGAAGTTCAAATACTTACAAGTATTTTAAAAAAGCCAGAAAATTCTATACCAAAAATACTTGATAATAATAAAAATGATGATGATAAGGATGATGTTATGTTTCTATGTGAAAAAAATACAGTTATAGGCCAATGTCATAATAATACACAAGAGAAAAATTGCACTTCAGTACTTGTAAATAACAAAAATGTTGATAAGAATACTGAAGGCATATTTACTGAGATAGGAAATAAGCCAAAGTTTTGTAAAAATAAGAATCAGAATAAAATAAGAGCTGAAGAAACTGAAGACAATGAGGAAAATGGAAAATTATCAGAGTGTTTAAATGTAATTAAAGAAGCACTAATTAGTGTAAAAGATGATCAACTTCGAGCTAAGGCTTTGCATGCCCTTGCGGAATGTGGAATAGGTATAGCAAAGCAAGTCCCAATTATTCCACCTGAAATATTAAGAACAGTTCATGATTCTCAAATTCAAACTGATGTATTTGGACTTCTTGATAGTGAAAGTTTTGTATTAGTGAAAGAAAATATACCTACCGTAGGAAGAATAAAGCAAACAGAACGTACTACTATTAAGCTTCCTCCTGTTATGCAAGAAGTATACACGCAAACAGAAAGGCAAATACAGTGCAAATCTAAATTTAATAATAATATCAACGACATAGATTTGTTCCCCATGTGTATACAGAATACAATACCTTTACAAAATACACTAGACTTTGATGATTGCTTCAATGAACTTTTTAATAACAATACTGATGTGAACAGGGTGAAGGAAGTATTGTCAACACCTCATTCCTTATGTAAAAAGGTTGCTATACAAATAGAAAGAGACTATGATGAAATGCAGCATTATGATGATAATGGGATGTTGAATATACATCGAGCTGTGGTGAATAACCAATTACACGAAATGAAAAGATTATTGTTAATTTTAGAAGCCTCAAAAACTAGTATTGATGTATCAACAGAAGATGGAAGGGTAAGTCCATATGCACTCATTAACACAATTAGTATACAAATATAATAATATAGATATAATATCTTTTCAGACAAGTTTGGAATTAGCAATTATGAATGAAGCATCTAAAGACATAGTGAAATTGTTATTAGAAGCTGGAGCAAAACCAATTTCATCAGAACTTGTTCATGACTCTGCAGTACTTTTAGCCTGCAAACAATCATCTCCACTTTTATCACATCTTTTGAATTATGTAACAGAACCTGAATTATTAAACAGAGAGGATTCAACAGGTAAGGCATATTCAAAAATAAAAAGTAAAAAGATCTCTAATTGTATATGTTTTAAGGAATGGCTCCACTGCATTATTGTGCATTAAAAGGCAATTTAGATGGAACTAATGCTTTGATAGAAATGGGAGCAGAAATAAATCTGAAGGATCATCGCTCAGGAAGAACGCCATTCTTCCATGCTCTTGAAAATAATCATATGCCAGTTGCGCAAAAGTTATTAGAATGTGGCGCCATGGCGGATATAGTAAACTTTTCTGGGCAATCTGTTCTATGTTTAGTAGATGAAACAAAAAGTCTTTCATTCAAAGCATTAGTTAAACAAATAGTAATTTAATTCTACTAGAGCCGCAAATTTATTTCTCGAGTCATTAATGATAAATGTTTAACTACACATCACAATGGAATGTCTTTTATGAATTAACTCCATGATTTATGTAGGTACGTATTTAAAGACTGTTACAGTAGTGTTACATTAACTGGCCGTAATTTTGTTTCATTAAATGACTATTACCCTCCAATTCATGGATCGAATTTCGTGAAATGGACCTATATATATATATATATAATATATATATATATACATAAATAAATAAATATATATATATGGGATATTTTGTAAAATATTTCTCTCAATAATTGGTATAAGGTCTTGATCCGTGAACAGTTAGTGAACCACTACTGTACTTGTAAAATGAATGTGTGTAACATACATTAATTATTTTATTAACACGTTGAATGCCATGGGGGTCACTGGTGACTGACACTCGACTTGGCCGTGATGCCTTGGGGGTCACCAGTGTCTGGCGCACCAAGATTAGTAGAAATACATAATTTGAACAAATGTCAATAGTTATAAACTTTTTATTATTACCATCGTTACTACAGTGGTGTGACGAAATCAATGCAGTATAAAACATAGAAAAATAGTTTTATTTATACATGAAATATAGATCTATTATGTGCGCTTCCCACCAGTGGCTGTCGAACATGGGAAAAACCTGCTTTTTCCGTGTTTTACCTTAATGAACAATAACCCTAAGGAACGTTTCGACTTGAAAGATGTTTGATGGCAATTAAGAGCTTTGACAGTAAAGTAAAAAATGCTAAATCTTATTATAAATTAGGATCATTGCAGGTCTGAATAAGTATGACCCAGGGATAGATTATGGTTTATGGTAGGTCCTGGATGTAACAACATAGAACAATTATTTAGCAACGTGAAGAAACAATATGAGATAATTGATAAGCGCAAAAAATAAGTGAATTGAGCGAAATTGCACTATAGCGCCATAGGGGTCACCAATGACCTCAGTGAGATAAATTCATTATCATTCAATTCATACATATTATTTGTATCGCATAATAAAAAATTCACCATGGCGCCGCGGCCAAACTTTGTAAAACTGGCGTGGCATTCAATGTGTTAAATTGTATACAAATAGTTATAAAATTTCTGATAAAAATAGAAAATTCTAGAAAATATTTATTACGTATACATCATATTTCTTGTTTTATTACGTTAATTTATACTTTTTTTTGTTGAAAACAATAGTTTGCTCTTTATTGTTGACACATTTTGGACAATTATTAGCTGAACTTTATAAGCGAAGAGCGTCACTGCCAATCATTGTAACCATTTATTGAATCGTTCTTGATATGTCAAGGGTTAAGATTTAATAAATATAAACTAATTAGATATTTAGATACTTAGATGGAAGAAATGCAAATTAGAATAGTATATTACATGCAGTCTTAACATTAGATCAACCCCTTAAACTACAACGTCGAGCTAGACTCGTGGTACGTCTTTCGAACTACATGCGACAAACATTTTTTTTCTTGGCCGCATTCGGATGTGCAGATATATTTTCTTGAAAAATATTAGAAAGATACCCTCAAAAATCTTGTTCAAAGATCAATTGGTAGTAATTATTTATCAAACATACTGCAACATAAAATTAGTTGCACAACTTCGAATGCTCAGCCAGACTGTGAAATAGTTCGACATCTGACCGACTCTGCCGATGGTTACAGCACGCGCTGTTAGAATTTAAATCGTAGGGCAAGGGGTTAATGATTATTGTCTAATACTGTAAGAGCTATATGTTTCTATATGGTATAAGTATCTATAAGATTTAAATAAATATTGTATCTTTAAATTGCTCTAATCAACTGTGAGTAAATGAAATGAAATTTGATCAAATGTATAATCCTGATGCTAGTTTACAACGCAGTGAGGTTGTACTGTAGCGAATTTCAGAGCTACTGTACACCAACTTCAGGCCAAAAAGTACTGCCATACCAATTTTAAAGACAATTTCGATCACATCAGGTTTATCGATCTATTAATAATTTTTATAACATAATAAAACTTTATTTTATCACGAAAAGCTTGACTTATTTATTTAAAACTTTAACGCTAAACTGAACTTTAAAATAGATTCCAATCAAATTTCATTATATACTTGACATGTCTGGATACTTTAAATTCTCGTCTCTAACTAATTATTTACAAAAAGGATTACGTTGCTAAAAAAATAGAATAATTGAAATATATGTACAGTATGATAAAATAATAGGTAGTAAAGTATAAATATAACAAAGTATTATCATTGATAATCTTGATAATTCAGTGTACTTCTTCGATTGATAAAGTTAGGAGCTTTAATTTGAAATTGGTACGATTAAAGAGAAAATTTCCTCTGGTGTTCTTCCTTGCCCTGAAATTGGCGTAGAATAACTCTGAAGTCCGCTACAGCACTTTTACTGCAGCGCAATCTATAGGAAAATTGCTTCTAAATTTGAGTTGACGCTGAAGTAGTTCGTAGTTTATGATCATACACCTGTTACAAAATGTCTGTAACCTTGTAAGAGAAATCATCATTATTTTGTAAAGACAAAAATTATTCAATATTTATCTAACGGAGCTCTGGCAGCTTTGTTTCATTCTGATGGATCTGGAAAGCAGACGTAAAAGTTCTGATAAGAGGTTAGTTTTTTTTCAAATTTTTACTAAGTTTTACAAAACGTATTGCATTTGTTACAATAAACAAGTGTTGTTTTATAATTTCTTTTTGTAACAATCTGATTCTAATTAAAATAAAAGCAAATTGTTTCAAAAAATTCAATATGAATGTATGTCTATAATATCGTTATAGAAATGTTTACAATATTTATCATAGAAAATTAAAATTTGTTTGTTTTGCACAGTTTCGACACAGATGACGATTCTGATTATGCTATGATAAAACGAATTAAAATGGAACCAGAAGCTATATTGTCACAGGAAGATGATATAATGGCTCAGTTACAACAAGAAAGTTCTGATTTAGAAGTGGAACCAAGCTTTGCATTGGAAGGCTCTGCAAATGGAGAGGATTGCAATGAAGGTGTTCTAATGCAACATATGGATATCAGAGAGCCTCTCTCTACCTTGAGAAATTTATTAGAACAAAGACTCGGGGTAGAGTTAACAGATTATTCTTTTTGGCTCCAAGATGCACAAATGGTAATCAGTGTGATTAAACAGTCCAATGAATTTGGTAGCATATTTGCTTACACTTATATTTATTTCTTCAGCTAGAAAGCCATAAGAACTTGGTTGATCAGTGCGTGCAAGGAGAGGGATTGGTTCAAGTAAATGTTCAGATAAAAGCAACACAAAGGAGAATAAATATAGTGGATGTTTTGAAACCTGCAGAGGATTATATAGAACTAGCAGAAAACAATGGTATATAGAGAAAATTTATAAATTACCAATAGAGATTTCTTTAATACATATATTTTTCACTACTTAGCATCCACACCAGTAAATGAAGATAGCAAACGAAATGTTATAAGATGGATGGTTGACCCACAATACAAAAAAGAACAAGTATAATTTGTTGAAAATTAAATGTCAAATTTACTTTCAATTTATATGGTGACTATACACTTGTATATATTATACAGGAACGGTTAAAAATTCCAGCCGATCCAAAAGAATGGACACAGACACACGTCAAGCACTGGCTTCAATGGGCAGTTAGGCAATTTAATTTGGCCTCAGTGAGATTAGCAGATTGGAACATCACAGGTCAACAATTGTATAATCTCACCCTGGAAGAATTCCAAGCTAAAGTGCCTCTGGACCCAGGGGAAGTATTCTGGACTCATTTAGAATTACTTCGAAAGTGTAAATTTGTTGGTATGTATACTTACTAAAAAAAGTGATACCTAGAATGCGGATTTTTATGTATTTATATTTAAAAGAAAATTAAATGTGCAAAATTGCACAGAATGTATATAATGTGAAAAAATATATAAAATATCCAAAATATAGTACTTTCTATAATATTTGGTAGGTAAAACAATTTTCTACTGAAGTTTTACTATTTAAATTATATTCACAGTATGAAAAAATTATGCAAAAATTATGCAAAAATATGAATTTGCATAAAAAATTGTGATCTAATGGTATCGAATCATGATCGAATATTTAATTCATTCCGCAATTTTGCAGCTGTCGTTCAGAAGGATCCACCATCGTCACCTACAGAAAATAACGTGGATAAAACCATAAAAATTCGCAACCAAAAGACGGCAAAGCCGCGACCAGTAGTGAATCAACAAGCGCGAGTAGTTAGCGTTCCTTTAGAAAACATCGATTCCACACCAATCACTATAGCGACATCAAGTCGTTCGGTTAACAGTGGTCAAATACAATTATGGCAGTTCTTGTTGGAGTTGTTAACAGATCGCGAGCATAGAGGTGCTATTCAATGGGTCGGGACTGAGGGGGAGTTCAAGTTAAATCAACCGGAAGCGGTAGCACAACTTTGGGGAGCGCGTAAAAACAAACCATCAATGAATTACGAAAAATTGAGTCGTGCGTTGCGTTACTATTATGATGGAGATATGATTTCAAAGGTGCACGGGAAACGATTCGTATATAAGTTTGTATGCGATTTGAAGCAGGTTTTAGGTTATTCGGCAGCGGAGTTAAGTAGGTTAGTGGAAGAGGGCACAAGATATTTCTGATGATATACTATTTTTTTATAATCACAACAATTTTTATCATCGTACTTCGGGCGTGGTTTGTATCAATAATTGTACATATTCAATAGAAAATAGAAAACGGAGAATAGATTATTGTTCAGACAATCTAATTGTACATCGAAATACAGAGATCAACACATAAATTGATGTTTATTTTTCTTTTTATCTTAATTAAATACACCCTTACTTTAAAACCGCGTTCGTGATATTTAATTATCACTATTTATTTAACTATATTTATTCAGAGAAGTACTAGAAATTACAATCCGGTACGTAACTCCTATATGTAGGATACTTAAGATCCGGAAATCTGAAATGCATCTAAACATTTTACCTTTAACGTGAATATATAACCGTATTTTTAGAGATAGTTCCTTCTTTTGTTACGAGATATTCTGATACTATACCGAAATTATAATGTTAAAGCATTATATATTCACAGGGGAACTCCAGTATCTTTTTAAGATGCACCATGTAATAGTGGATTATAGATCTATAGAATGTCGAGTCTCTTTAACTTCCCCGCTTACAGAGCGTCGACGTTTCCGGCCGTTTTCTATCTCTGATGACTAGGACTGACTTTTGATCGGCAAAAGGCAGCACTCATCGCCAATACCAGAGAATCTAGCCTGTGAGATATCGGTCGCGACGTCACAAGTTAGGGTCTCAGGGGACCGGCGACGCGGCAGGCTTTACAATCAGCCCGCCCGCCATTGCCCTTTTTCTCATTTCATATTTTCTCCCTCTTTTATTCGTTATTAATCGTACACATATCCACGCATTCACGTTTTCATCATCTAAGAGGAGTCGCCACCTTCTATATGGTTTTCTTTATAATCTCCTTGTCTTATAGTTATGTTACAGCTACTAGAAAATGTATATATGTAGTAACTTAGAATAATGTCTATGGGTATTATTGCATCGCTTATGGTGATAGATCTTCTTCGTTCTTCTTTAACAAAACTATCTGCACTCAGCACAAACGCGGTTACCAACATATGCACGCTTCAATTTAAAGTTCGCGATTTTCTTTTCAGTAACGATACGGCTAATGTCTTCTTGAAGATGTCGCTGGATGATGAAACGTTGCGGCGTCGACGACCGGGAAAGTTAGCAAGTTGTACAGTGGACTTCGTATATCGCGAATTTCCATTCCCTACTATACAACCTACTACCTCACCCAGGCGTCGTCGCTGATGTGGCTGTCCTCTTCGTAATCGATCTCTTCATGGATATTCATGTATAATATATCGTATAGTAATATAGTAGTTTATAATATAATAAAACAATAATATCGATGTTTATTAAGAAATAATTATGTAACATACTAATAATTAAGAAATGCCTCAACAAATTGCATATTCTATCTAATCTCAGAACACAGGTTTGACGAAATTAGCTTCGATCAAAGTAAGTACATTCATGTTTTGTGTTTCAAGACTTACGACGCTTCGATCGTTACATTACTATTCGTAATTAATTGGTCAGTAAACTGGAAGTGACAGAACGGTAGATACTGCTCTTTTCATCCCTACTTTCAATCGTCATACTCGTCCTATCTCACTTCTTTTCATACAATCGAGAAAATTACTTGGCAAAAAATGCACGCGTTGATAACCGGAAGTGCTGCGGGCTTTCAGGAGGGCAGAGGGGTGTGTGAAGGAGAAGGGGGAGGTTCCGTCGAAAAGCTTAAATGCTGGCCTGACTACATGTACCGGTAGATAGGAGCTTGCGGTATACATATAAAAAAGCCCACAAGTTCGGATCTACGGGTTAGTATCATCAAGTATAGCTGATAACGGCTATCACTGGATCGTTCCGCCATGTGCTCCCAGCTTCCTTTTACTGCTTCCTACTGTCCGTGGAGAAATACTGCAACCGCATCTGGAAATTAACAAAATAGCATTTGATCATAACAAATAAAAATATTATATTCTTGTTTCTTCGATTTTTCTTCTATAAGCATAGTTTGCCAAGTAGAATAATAAGAACAACTGCCTCTTCCTTAATGACTTAATCATGATTTTCGTCAAGTGTAAAGGAATATAAATGATTGTCAAACTCGTTGAACATTAATAAATCTATCGATCGACAAGCATATTCTACAGTTGTTATTTAGAGGCATTATTTTTTATATGAAATTTGATATAATTCGAGTTTTAGAATAAAACTTCTCACGCGTAGGCCCCCGGTTTACTGCGCCATTGCCGGGTAGAGAGATCAGGAGAGCATAGAAAAAGAGGGCCGGGGCTATCCTACAAGAAACAAGACGAAGAAGAGGACGAAGAAGATGGAGAGAGGAAAGAAGAGCAAGAAGAATATAGGAGAGTAGGTAGAGAGTCCGGGCGTTGTAAAAATCCCCTGCCTGCTGCCTCGTAGACAGTTGAATGGCCTCTGCCATCTCCTCACGCGGCCCTAAGGGATGTTAGGCACCGTTTCCAACTGACTGATTACGTTTTACAACCTGGACCTGAAATATGTGCCGTACATTAAAAAATATTCCGGACCAGCTGGTTACGTTATACTTAAGAATATAGAGTGCTTGAGTAATTGATTTTAAAGATATTATTTAGGTTTAATACCCATGTATACGACAGCGAATAATGTTAATTTTACCTTAGATCTCATTTAAAGACAAATTCACCATGGATTTGAATTGTAAATCTCGAAGTTTCAAGTTTCCTTGGGGGAAAGAAACATAGGGAAGTTGAGATTGTTCGTTGTGAACGGATCTTAAGGTCTGGAAGACGGCGAAGGACCTGGATGCAGGAGTAGTCGAGCGGGAATTATGTACGCTACACGAAAAGCTGCGCTCCTCTCTTGATTCCTCGGCAATCGGCTCATTCTTGGTCTCCTCCTACCATGTAAAGAAACAAGAAGAGAGAGAACTTTTAGTAATAGTCGATCATGGAGTTTGCTGAAAGCGGCAAGATATTAGTGGAAGCATCCCTTCTTAAACTCTACAAGTAATTTCTCCTCAAAATGATCCTGAATCCATAAATCCATAAAATCTACTAAGAATGGATTTCATCCCAATTTAACTGCAATCAATTTTAATTAACATTTACTGCATGTTTGAAACAGAATCCCTAAAGTTTCATCATAAAACTTCTAAGAGAACTAAAGTTAAGCATACAAAGCTCAAAAGCTCGCAAGCAAGTCTGCCAATCATCGTTGGTTGGTACGACTGGAACAACCGTAAAAGTAACAGGAAAGATAAGAGGATCAGAGGCCTCTTCTCGCTCGGTTTTTCTTCCTCGAGAGACAGAGAATAGAAAGCTCCAGGGGCAAAAGACGAGAATGTAAGGAGGGAGGAGGGGGAGGACGAAGGAGGGAGGGGGGGAAAGAAAGGAAGTTAAGCGAAGTGAAGAGAAAGGAAAAGAGAAGGGAATACATACGAAGAAGCGAAATGGAATGGTCCCGGGAACGAGGAGGCGCGGGGACAGAGACGTAATCACAGGGGCGTTGAATTAGGGAAGCATCGAAGGGAGTAGAGGGGGATCAAGGGGTGTGGGAGGGGGAAGAGTCGACGGTGGAGGACCGGGGTCACCGCCATATTATATTTAGCGAGACACAGCCGTGTGAATGAACTGCATATCCCAGGGCCGAACGCACTTTGCTCATAATATTTTTGAAATAATTCTTTCCTCCATCTAATTCCTCCCTTATTGTCTTAGAAATTCTCTGCTACGGTGGCTGCCTCAGACGATTTTATGCATACTATTCTTCACAATCAAGTATATACTTAGTGGACGCAATATTTTTTCATGACACTTTTCTTAAGGTCGTGGATAGTATTTTCAGGAAGTAATTGAAGTATCGCTGGGCTTGTTGTGGAGAGAGAAACTAGGAAACAAAGGAAGATTTGTAGTTTATAAAACGGAATAGCTTCGCAAATTGGCTTTATAAGAAATGGTGTATTCTGGAAAGGAAATATATTTCTGTGAGAATGAAATTAATGGATGTTATTGGGATAAGTAACGAAATTATGGTATGTGGTGCATTTGAGCATCAGCCCAATAGGATGGAAAGGAATCAAGTACCTCTTCATGTTCCATTATTTTTCCATTAGTATTCTCTTTGAACTTCAATTGTTAATCACAACTTTTATCATATAGATTCCAGTAATATTGGCTGCCTCTTTGTTTACGCGCAGACTCAGTTTTCAACATGTGATTCTTTATCTCTGCCGATACATTTTCACGTCGGCTTGCTTCGCGGAATGTAACGCTGCCTGACAATAGAACACGTTACATTCATAGAACCCATCAATATGTACATGTATTTATTCTTGTTTTTTAAAAAAGAAAAATTTGCAAGCAGAGGAAACAAATTTTACTCTAAAACCCTAAATATAATTTCTAATAAAAGAAATCTAATAAAAGAAAAGTGTCTATTAAAATATATTATTATAATTCAATGTCATAATTGTTTAAGAATACAGATACATACACATTCACCATCCTTCAATTCTCTAACTTATTTAATTCTACAATAACTTGTTGCAAGGTTTTCCAATTTTTTAAGAAACTAAGTCTAGATTTTCTTCGTGCAATCATCGTAGAGGCCCTTCATGCTATATCATTTATACAATAATTCTCCAAATTTCGAAGATTGCGGTAATTATATATTAAAAAATATTTAGACTTCATAAAGTCTGAGTCATCCCGATTCTAATTTGAACCAGGATATGTTCATATATGAGTGAAGGAAATCAAACACTCATAAGTCGTAAATTACCGGCATGAAGTTAATTACACAAGTTGACACGGATTCCTTTCCATTGTCGTCGCTGGTACATCGTCATGGTTAAAAAAACGTGGTTGCGGTGGAGATAGATTTCTCCGCAAACCGCAAGAAATCGGTGAAAAGAAAAAAAGAGGAGAAGGGGAGTAGAGCGAGAAGTAAAAGAAGAGAAGAAGAAACGTCCCCATAGCAACACGATGCGATCAGGTCTCGCTTGCATGTACAGTCAACCTACATGTGTATTATACAGACACACACACTTGCGAATAATTATGCTCTGTACATAATCACGAATTTCGATAATTAAGAAAAAATCGTACGCATTACACGAATTAAATCCGTTAAAAAACAATAATCGTATTCTGTACAGGGGTGGAAATGACTGACAATGACATTGAAAGACGAATATTTTTGTACAAGATTATAGATTGGTCCAGAGAAAACAATTAATATCGCATAAGTTCTCGAAGAACGAGTGAAAGAAAAAGGTGGCGTTTTTGTAAGGATTGTAATATCATGGCGAGTGACACCGATATGTAAGGCACACACCTTAATACGTTCACAGAGCAACACATGAGAGGTAATGGCAGTGTGGAGTCGGAGAATAAGGTCGCCAAATGGAAAACGATAATCGATTTAACCCGTTGAAAAGGGAATCGACCTTCCACTGCCGGAACAGGTGGAATATCTCCTACGCGCGTCCTCCATCTTGGAACGGAACCAACGTGAACCGACAATCCTACGAAATAAAATTTATTTTCAGTTCTATCTCGGAAAAGAATTAACTGAAATAAAGAACATAATTTAAATGTCATGTTAGAATCATAACAAAAGTAAAAACCTTTGCTTATCGAATATTCCATTGTTATTTAATCTCTTCCTTTAAAAGCAATATGGCGTCTAAAACTTCTCTTATAACAATATCTATATACAGAGTTCTTTTTTGCTTGAGGATTCGTCTGTTAACTAAGCAAATAAATGTCACAAGATTCTCCCCAAAAGCATGAAAGAAACAAAGAGAAACGAATAGCAAAGGAAGCACAGAAAGACACCAACCAGGCGCATTTGAATATCCTGCGAGCTTGCATCGGCGGAGAACTGGTCAATCCTGTCCTGGGGGAACGAGAGCCGCGAACCGAGGAAAAAGGACCTGCCCGAAGGTGTATTCGCCTTCGGTTGCAGCTCGGCGAGTATCAAGCCAATCTGGACCAGCGGCCGATGCAACTAGACTGCCGTTATAATGCGTTACCTCGGCCTCTTAACTACCATCTGCCTTCCCTACGCTTGAACGTGTTTCCAGTGTCCTCAGCAAGCTCTTCACCTTCTTTTGATATTGCATTTGATATCTTGAATGGGAAATTTATAGCTTCATTCATTGTTGGTCATTCGTTGGCTCTCAACGAATTGCAGTTACATAGTATTATAGTAAAGTTACAATACGTTAAAGCTAAAATTTCCCAATTTTACTATATGTGTAGTGAGTACTATGTATCCAGGGAATTAGGAGAACTTTATCATAATTCACTTTCTGTAACTCAAAATTACAATCGTATCTTTTAACATTAGAATTGCATTCTGGTGTTCTATGTAGTTCACAGAAGAGCGACGGAAATAGAATAGTAAGTGAAAGATCCGAATTTTGGTCAGACTTCGATTTAACGACTTACCACGGGCAGATTAGTCGAAAACTTGCGCAACGAAGATAAAACCAAATGTTCACCACCAACTATGGGGAAGACAGAGAAGAACTGAATGAACACAAAGGGGGGAGAGGCCCAGCTGAGGGGAGGGGTGAGAGAGTGTTTTGGGAGGGGGTGAGGAAGGGATAGAAAAAAGGGACACCATGGTTCGATTTAGTACTCCCATACGCCTATCCCCGCCCACCATATAGAGCAAACCGACCAATGACCGGCATGCGTTCTACTAGAGACCGGCTAGATCGAACGCACACTGCGTGCATTCTCTCCCTCTCCTCTCTCAACCCACGAATTATGGGCCTGGATGGGTGTTCTGTGTAGAATAGGTAGCTTGCCTCCTGGGGAGACACCGACAATCGGATCGACTCGATACGTTACCCTGCCCTTTGAATTTTTTTCGGAATTGCTATGTTTTTTTCTTTAAATACGTCGGTTTACTTCTATCTCTTTCAATCCTTCGAACTTCCTCGGTGTAACATCAAATAAACCTACAACAAGATAATTGTTATAACTCTAGAATAGAAAAAGGCTGTTGAGTAAAATATTTTCAGAAAAAAGCTTAAAAAATGCGAGCGAAATAAGGTTTTCCTTTCAGCGAAGTCAGTTCAGTGACAGCAAACAGATCGGAACAAGGTCGGCCATCCCTGATTCGATAAATTAATATCTCCATTAAATCGTTTGATACCGGGCACGTTTCTTCGCTCGCGGACCTATTGTTGCAATTATGTAAATGGTCGCAGGGCAATCCTGACTGTGACACACTCCAGAATCCAAATTCGTATCTGCTTACGTAACCCTCAACTGACGCTAGATAAGATTACGCTTTATCGGCAAAGAAATATCGCAACGAACTTGAAAAATAAAACCGCGCAGTCGGCGACTAACGAAAATTCTCTCAGAGCTCCTGCGCTGTTCGATGAACGTCGATATAATTTATAAGTCTGGGCTTATCAGCTGATAATGTGCTATCTATTAGCAAAAGTTGCAGTCATCATTCCAGTAATAGGAAACATCTAATTGCAATAACGCAATTACAAAGTTTGTTATTAGATGATGTGTTGATTCGTCAATTCCTCGTTCAAAAAATATCCACTATTTCTCCCGTTTCGAAAGTTCTTAATTTTTAATTTCAGACATGGGCAAATGCAATAATCCTCCGGAAGTTTCTGAAGAAGAGAGGAAAGATGGTTCGCCAGGGCATGGGTTGCCAATTAATTTCAATTACCTGTCCTCGAGCTGTAAGCTAATTATCAACGGCCTTGAACTGTGTGTCGCGAATCAGTGCCAATTAACGTTCTGTCGCTATCTGCGAATATCTGGCGAGTCGCGTTAATTACATCCGATTTGAACACGCGGACAGTCAGCAGGTGTAACGCGACACCGCAAGATTATTGTTCATTGTCAATGTCAGACGTCTCCATAGCTACGTTACAGAACTTCGTCAGCCGATCGCTGTTACCTCCAGGAATATTTCTTCGATGCTTAGATCAATCTTCATTTTTGTTTAAGTTAACTGTCCTTTACATAAATGTATATGTCATGTCATAAATGGCATAATCTCTTATCTTCTATGATTAATTTAAAGATAGACAGCATATATTAAGATTTTTATATATGTATGTATATACATGCCTTTTTCCTGATATTATTTTAGATTCTATGAGGTATAGCATCTAAGTATTTCTTTGATTTTGTAGAAATATAAGATGTTCAAGTGTAAAATATTTTTATCTTTGAGTTTCCCTAAAAATAACAGAGGCACGACAACAGTAAAAATAGCTCAGATAAATAGGAGTATTCGTGAGACGTAGCAGGCCGTTAGTATCATTTTCTGATAACGGGAGAGTCAAATACAAGTATTATGCGAAGCTAGAACACTGGTCAAAGATGATGTATTATGAGTTATGAATAGGAAATTAGCAAGTGCAATTCGTGAATCACACGACGACTCCCCCTCAAAAAAAAAACACGTACAATCACAGAATCTAAACGCAATATCTTAAAGAATCTAAAATATCGTCCGTATAATTTAATTTTAGTGCTCAATTAAGAGATATTATTAGAAACAGATTGATTAGAACACAACCTTTACTGTGATTAAAATCTAACAAACTAACAACTGATTAAACGGATATGTATCTTATGTTATTGGAGATACATATAATCACATGTAATATAATTTTTTTATGATTAACAAACACGTGTGGCAAGTATCGAGTCTTAATATCAATTACACTGACCTAGCCAATAGCCGGCTAGATAAGAGTAGCCATGCGTGTGTCCGTGACGCGAGTAAATCGTGGCATTGCACGTTGCACCGGTTGCAACGAGGCGTTGCACGCTGCGTGCCGCGCACGGGGAACACGCAAGCAAGGAACAAGGCTTGCGCCAGACAGTCTGTTGCACAACTTAGGTATTGATCTTGGCCGGAACTAGTTTCCGTTTCCGTCTTCCCTTCCTAGCGTTCTCACCGTTTGCTTCGATTCAATTTGGAAAAAGCCGCCAACTTGGCTACATTCTCTTTTTCCACGATACGATAAGAAACTAAAAAATTATATAAAGAAACTTCAAAATAATTTTAAAATAAGTGAAAATCATTGTGACCGATCAGGGAACTGACTACTTCACCATTATTACTTTCGGTTCCACTGCCACGAACCAAATGTTTTACCAACTACTAAAGTGATCTTAATTACATTTAAGTTTCCTCCTTTCTCTTTATTCTCCACTCTCCAAATTAATTGCACACATAGCTCGTGTGTTAAAGTTTGATTAAAAGTACAGCTTCTTCTTTACTCATATAGATGGTTTTCACTTCCGGTTCGCTTTTTCCGTTCGCCACTCGTTTTTCGTTCGCGAACAATCAATCGAGCTGCAACGAGGAGACCGCGGGAGTACATTGCACCGGCGAGGTATTGATCTCGCTCGCGGGTGTCTTTTTCGGTTCTCGTGTCCCCTCGTACAAACTTCCCATTCGAACTTTCAATTCTCGATCCTTCGCCTACCTTACCGACTGGAAAAAACCTAAAAAAGACATTCGACTTCTCATTCATGGAAAAGGCCTATCGTCTTCGCGGCCCAATTTGGAATCAATTAAACGTACTTTATGAGCCTCTAGTTTCGTAAACAAAAAACATCGCGTGTCCAGAGGAATCGAATATTGGTTCCGGGAAGAAACTAACATATATAAGTTGCGTACTGCCACAAGATTAGGGAGACGGAAGGGAGGAAAAATTGTAAAAAACCCGTCCAAGCCCGAAGCACTTTCCGTCAGCCTTTAATTTTCATCAGCCGTGTCTCTTCTTCACTCGAAACAATCGCTGTCGATAAGTTATCGAAACTAACGACAATGCGCTTCGAGTTCCAAGAGTGTGATAAATCTCCAATTCTCGCGCATTTATCTGTCTTCCAGCGGTATATCCTTTTTACCCTTCTCATTTTGCTATATCCAAAGCACGTTGATTCGATCGATCTACACAGCCACGTGATGGTGAAAAAGAACGAAGGAGAAAACAAACGCAGGAGCCAAGCATTGAGGCCATTTGCAAACACGTCAACCACACCGCACCACTACGCTAAAATAAATATAGAAAAACTATAAGTATTTCAAAATTACAGGCAACCTACAATTTATATAACTTCCATTTTTTAAGTAATTTATACATTTCGCTTTATGGTATATAGACGTGGATTAACATTCACGTAAATATAACGGTAATATTGTTTACCGAAAAATAATTCTGCTGCTGTAATCTTGGTTCAACGCGAACCGCTCAGTTGTAGCGCGCCATTTCAATATGGCGTCGGTAGAATACAATTTCAAGTAGAAGAGGTAGAACGTGTGGATAAAATATATGTATGTAGCATAATTTGTTTCCCTCACGAACTGAAAAAAGACGACAAATCGTCTGTTTTTAAAACAAAATCATTCAAACGATTCTAAACGCAAAAAATTTCCTCGGCTGCATAATATCTGCAACTCAAGTCGCGGTACAATGTCTCCTTTGTTATCTCCTGCGCTATGATTTGCAACACAGTGGCATGACTCGAAGAATGTGTGATGTTTCTAGAAACAAAGCAATGCCAATGCCCCTTGATATGGAAAGCAAGACACAATGGAATATTACGGCTACCTCGCTGACTGTATCCAGTCGTACTCTTTATCATTGGAAAGAGAAATTGAATTACGTCCTGTCAATGCTTTCTCGGAACCTTTACCAACGAATAACTTCGCTGTTTCCTGTCGAAATATGCATTAACCTTCCTATTCTTTTGAAAATATTCGAACAATTTGCTTGAGAATTCAATATATTATTTCAACATTAAAGCTATTAAAGTAAACGAAGAAAATTAATTACGTTTTATATCTGGAGAGAAACTAAATAGCATTTTTTTAGTTTTATTTGAGGTATAATATATTACCAACATAACCGTAGCAACGATCTTGGGAAGATTATGGATCTCTTTATCTCTAATAGAAAATTGTTTATTGTAATCACATTTTTCGGCCAAATGTATTATTAAAAGGCGAAGAATTTGATTTCGGGCCGAAACAAAGATGTTGGCGTCCATACATACATACATATACTTCTCTTAGAAACATCTTCGCCGCCTCGGACCTGTCAAAACGTGCGCATGCGCTGCAAGGGGAAATGAAACAACAGGGAATGTCATTGACCCCGAGTGCATGTACATATCTAACAAGAGGTTAAGGTTAATTTTATCACTCTATGGTGAAAAATACTTCCTTCCATCATTAACGTGGAATTCTATGCAGGCATCAAAAATTGAAGAAAGAGCATTGATGACCCTTTCCTTTCTCGCATAAATAATTGCGATCATATTCGATAATTTAAGTTCATCTTTCGGCAGTTCCATCACATACCAAAGCGAATTCTTTATGGAACAAAAGGAATCATTTACCTCATGTAATGATCTACAAAATTTTAGTAAAACACGCTGGAATTCACTGCAGATTAACAATTTTTTAAAAAATGATGACTAAAATAATTTTATGATTGAGAATATAATATACAGATGATCAGAAGCTATATACGGTTATAAGTTTGTTAGATTTGTAGCTTTGTAATAGCGGTAGGAAGGTGTATGGTAGTATCGATTTTTTGCAAAAGTCTCCAACTTTTTCTTTTATTAATGTAGAAAACGTTAACTGCATTTTTATGACTGTAAATTTTAAATGTGTAAAAAAAATATTAGAAGTATGGCCGAATGACAAGGCAGAAAATTGTAAAGAAAAATAAATTGCTCGAGCGCTCTATGCCACGTGCACCGAAGTCAGGGTTAATATTCATTTGCATCGATCGTTCATTTCCGAAGCCAGAGCTTCCGGTTATCAAACAACGCACAAAATAAAAACCTATACCCATAAGATATCAATGACCATGATTAATTGAAACAATACAAAGGACTGGTATCTTAAAGTATTAACAAATTACCTAATATGTAGATAAATAGATAATATATTGCCTTATTTGCTATTCACTTACCCATGAAATAATAGATTCTGCCTGCAGCACATCTCCTACAATTATCCTCATCGATTACACCAGATATTCCAGAGCTACATAAGGACTCGCCTGAATCTTCACCACGTCGACCATACACTGTGTGGACACACTGCACGCACACACCCGTCACACAGCACAATTAACCGGGGAAAAACCGGCGTCTCCAGATCCAAGGAGGGAGAAGAAAACACTTGCCACTTTGCTGGACACCCGCGTCACTCATGGGAAGATACCATGTCACCTTCCAGTCACGGTCACAATCGCGATTCGCGCGTCCGGTTTCAGGGAAAATCGTATCCAAGAATATTCTCGAACTTAAATTCACCATACTTTCAGAATAATCTCAAAAAACTAGAATTCCCCTAGAAAATGATTGAAACTCTCGAAGAACTTTGACAGTTGGTATCCGATAATCGAGTTTCCTCTACCGGAAGTGTCTCTGAAAATACGTAACCATGTTAAATAACCGCGGGAGGGGACTGAAATTCACTCGTTAAAACACCGTGCTTTTTTCAGGAGATTAGTAGAAAAGCGACACGAAATAGCACAAAGAAATTCTACGTAGACATACTTAAAAGTAAAGAAACGACGGAAAACGTCGGATGGAGGAACACGTACTGGTTGTTCGGGCATACGGCTATACAAGAAGCGAGCTTCGTCGGTGACAGCGACAGACTGCGTGCCGTGGGACGCCAGCTGAACCAGCGAACGAACCGAGACATGGACGGTGGAACCCGGACGGGAGGAACGGCGGAACGAACGGAACGGCGGACTATCAAGCTTGCACCTTTGCTCCCCGACAACGATCAACCACGGTCCCGGCTGCACTTCGTGTTCCACACGCGTCGGCCCTCGCATCATCTTTTTCATTGGGAGCTCGAGGAGCGGAGAGGAAAGAATGCCGCTTATTTGATGCACCGGGAATTTCATTGGTCCTTATGTATTGCAACATACTCCAGTGATGAACCTTCCCAGATTTCATATCTCTGCAACAGGAATTATTTATGAAATATGTTAGATAAAGTACCTATAATGATAACATATATAGAAAAATTAGTTTTTTTTTTAGAATTACGTAGTAACAAACACCACAAGTGTGAAAAAGGAGAGTCTCATCCTACTTCCGGAGACGAGGTCGAGGCATCTCGTGCGGAAAAACCGAACGACGGGGTCAGACGGCCGGGTTCAGTGACACGGAGAGAATTTGCTTTTCCGCGGGGGTGGAAAGTGGAGGAACAGAGACGGAGTTTGAGAGGGGGTGGCTACTGGGTTGGCTGGACGGAGGGGTAGGAAGGTGGGAGGACTCGACAGGGTAAACGTACTTACACGCTAGCACGAATTCGGCGCGAAGGAGAACGGGAACGAAGGCGAACGTTCGTATAGTTGCAGAGAGCTTCGAGGCTGCTCGGAGACGCACATGGCTGCCTCTTCTCTCTATTTCTCTCCCTTTTTCTCTCTCCGTCTGGTCTTTGCCCTCTCACCCTCTTGCAGTCGGTGGTCTGTCGTGTTCCGTCTCTGTTCCTCTCAGTCAACTCTCCGTTTAGACCGTGCGAAATTCAGTGCCAGTGGCGTAACCAGTGGGGGACCATCGACCCCACTCCACATTACTATAGTTTCACTCTTACCCCTCCCTCGTGCAGTCGGCCAGCGTTGCCACTTGCCAATAGCGTTGCCAGCTCGCTGCAATTGAGTGGGAGACAGCCCCCTCCCCCTTTTATCCCGCCTAAGGTCGACTTAGAAAATCAGACAGCGTGCAGCGAAAATACCACCTGCGACATCCTTCTGATTCTGTTTAATTTTTATTGATGATTTTACCCTTTATATCTCCCTGTGACGAGCGATATATGTGTTACTCTTTCAAGGAGAATTGGGGTATCGCTTTTGAAAAGACCAGTATTGAGTGATTGTACAAGACTATAAGTTATCATCTTTGAGCTTTACCAGTAGTAAAAATATTAAATATTGATGAACTAGGATGTGCTACTATGTCAGTCCTTTTCCAAGTACCTCTATTACCTCTATTTCAATCATTTCAATTCCCTATAAGAAAGATAAGTCAAGCATTATATTCTATTCCATCCTTATACTTAGATTGCATAATGACGAAGAATACTTATACCTTGGGGATTAATTCCCCGCTGTACTAACAGATGTGCAGATCTTGTAATATTCGTAATATGTATTTTATATTGGACTGATGTAACTGTAAAATGTCACTGACGATTTTATTTTCCTGTGCACCGAGCGGACCAGTCTCTCCTCTTACGGGGAGCTACCGCTGGATACGTGTGAGCTTGCCGCCTGTTCACATAGGCAGAAGCACATGCGTATATATGTATAGTGCGTTCACATGAAAGCTTGAAAAGTGCAATGGACGATATCTCGTGCTGCTGGCTGCATATAGGTATGTAGTGGGGGTGGTGGAGGCCGACATGGCGGCCAGTTTTCTGGAACGTACACGAGCCTGCCTCTACCAATTTTCTTCCTCCGGCCAGTCTGCCTCTCAATCTTTATCTTCTTCCTTCCTTCCGTGCATACCCTTTTGTCTCTCTTTTTTACCCTCGTATTTCTTGAAAAGGGAAAGAAACCGGCTGAGATTGAAAAGAAACATCCATCGGATTACTAGACTTGTTTGTAGTAGCAACAACAGTATGAATAATTGCACGTAAGAGTATTGGCCTCGATCGAATATCTTGTTCCCATAAAATTGACAATATACATACGATATCCTGACTTCTGTTCATTGAGCTTCTTCGATCGAAGATTAGATCGGAACAAAAAATTAATTGATGCAAAGATCATAGACGAAGCATCACAAAGCGGTTCTAAGAGGCTCGGCCCCCAGTATGTTAAATATTTGTCGTCACAGGCTTCATTACTCTCGAAAGATTGATCAAGGGGCCGCGGAGAGGCAGCAGGAGTCAATAAGCAGAGGAGCCAAGTGTCGGTGAAGGTGTGCAGGCTTAAACTTTAATTCATATGAGTGAATATCGCTCAATCGAGCCGAGAAGATTTCGTCCATCACGCTTCGCTGCCACCTTCCACCAGTATTCCAGCCATTCTGTATTTCACGTCTATTTCAAACAGCTCGGTAATTAGATTTAAGTTAAAACATATTGTTCTCAAAAAGCGATTGAAAATTGATCAACAAATTCTACCAAAACTTACAAATTTATAATCTTCTACCAGGCAATATGGCTGCCACATTTGTGCCATTTTAATCGCAATGCTACCTATGCAACACCTACCACATAGCATCGTATCTGATCATTCATTAACTGTAAAAGCACGAGTTTCCTCTAACGAAACAACTTAAATAATTCCCAAGATTATAATATTCGTTCTTTCTCTCCCCTCTTCAAGCCGTTTCGACACTGTCACGGATATATAATCGAGGATGAAAGAGCAGAGCGAGTCGGTAAGTATCGGACAAGAACAGACAGCCCTTATAGAAGAGAAAGAGAGAGAGAAATAAAGAGTCGTGGAGAGGGGGAGAGCGAGTGCAGTTCTCGCGATCCAGCGTGCGTTGCACTCCGCACGAAAAAACATCGTCCGGGCGGGTCGAGGAAGGAGGAGGTGGATCTTCGTGCATCTCCGGCCCGCGTCGGAGCTTATATTGATCACGAGAGAGTGCACGATATTCGAGAATACATTATACGCGGACTCTAGCCTAGCCGGACTGCCTATAGTCACGCGGAGTATAGGCAACCAGGCCGCTGCACTCTACTCCCTCCCCCCTAAAACCCTTCCCCTGCTCACCACGACGACTTGATCCCCTCTCCTTTTGATTGTCTACCTGTCCTTGTTCAATGCACTCCCTGGTTCTTCTTGTTCTTCTTGCTTCAACTGAACCTCCAGTCTAGTGATGGACACTCGTTTCTCTCTCTGCATCGAATTTCTGAACAATTTTTGATGGAAAAAATGATTCTGACCCGTAGCTAGATCTCAAAATTTAATACAGTTTGGAGTTTTTCAATGATCTAGGTTGTGTCTCTTGGAAAACTTTGATTTTGGAACTCTAAAATAGTAGATAATATAACATTAATAATAAAAGGTAGGAACAGAAACTCTTGTGCTTAATTGGTCTAAGATGCTTCGAACCTATCACTGCTACATCTCATGCTCCTTCGTCCCCTTCGACTCTCCCTCTCAAACACATCCACATATACAGGGCTAGACTGCTTGTTCTCTTTCCGTTTCATTTTTCATCTTTTTCTTTCTTTCTGCTTCTCTGCCCGCCTCCCCGCCTTTGGCTTCCTCTTTGTCATATACCCCTATATTTCGTGTGTTGTCTGTCGTTCTTTTTCTCTCCGTCATCTACTCCATTCCCTAGCCGCTATTTTTCTCGATTTCTCGATTTCTCTCTCTCTCTCTCTCTCCCCCCTCGGTCGCACTCTGCCTGTATCACCCCAATTGCGGCCGATTGCCTGTGCATTTCCTCCTGGAATTTGTACGACAAAACTACAAACACGGACTATTGCTCTTCTAGACCCTTAATTGCTTTAAAATAATTAACAAAGAAATATTCCATAAGTATATATCTCCTTTACAGGAAATTGTTGTGTTATCAACGTACTGGCTTCATAGAACCTTTAGAACAGAGTTGTGGAGCAAATTCTCCTGAGGTGCGGGTATTAATCCAGAAGGTTCTTCATAGCATCCCCCAGGAGCCTCCCCACCTATCGAGGACACGTCGACGATGCCGATGGAGGGGATCCGGATGGAAAGAAGGGAAAAGGGGCGGCGTGCGGGCAGGGGTCTGTTGGCGGGTATGCACGGTAGGGGCAGAAGAGGACCTTGGCCTTTTCGCGGGGCAAAAATAAAACCTGTTGACACCGAAGCCCCGCGGACGTAAAGGAACCTCTCTGTCTCCCTTCTTCGACCAGTTTCCAATATCTCTCTTAAATATTCGCCTGATGATTCTCCTCAAATTGCACGATTTTCAAACTTGTTCATATAGGTTAGGCTGCTATTATTTTGTTAGTGGAAATTCCAAGCTGGTCTAAAAATAAAAGGAGAACAAGGATATGTTAGATTAGACCAAAGTGGAATAAGGCGCATTTGTACTTTTGCGTTCACAAAACGTCATCGTTACTGTCGATGCGTAAAATGAACGCCCCCGCGGCTTTGTGCGCTCCCAGGGCCGATTTCATCGCATGTTGGAGTCTCCGCTTCGCACGGGCATTCCTTTCTACTACTGCATTTCGGCCATTCTTTTTGCTGCTTTAACCTTCTAGAACTTTTTTTCCGATACATCAACATCTATCGCAGTATATTTCCTCCAAATTTCGTCATCTAGGTTTCAATAATTTTTCATCGCGGACATTCTTCGTAATATTGTCAAGTTTCTCTTAGTTTAGAACTTTATGGTGACTCATGGAATCGAGTATGGCTCGGCTATACTCGACTTCTGAGAAAATCCGCATTATTCAAAAGTGATCTCAGTGTTATATACAGTAATACCGGTCGAATGCATCTGGTCTCCAGTGTTTCCCCTACAGTACCTACCAGACACGCTGCTCCAACGATTGCTTTCTGCGTGTTCGTGCGTGCACGATGCCGAGCATGCACCTTGCCACGACTAGACGAGCGAGAGACGACGAGAAGCGGCCTCCGGCAACCTCAACCTAGCTACAGACAACCGCTACCGTCTCTGTGTGCACGCTATGCTGCCACGACGCGGAAAAAAGCAATACAGAATGTACCGACTAGGCTACCAGCCGCTACTCCCCCTTTTTTTATGAGAAAATTTTGTTTGAAAAGCGATACGGCAGTTGTACTTTCCTCCTCTTGCATGATCATTCCTCTTGAATTTATTTAGATCTTTGTTTAGTAGTCGTTGTTTAGCAAAAATAGATATAGTTATAAGTTAACTATAGACTTCTATAATGAAATAAGAATAATTATAATTTATCGGTACAAATTGTTAAGAATTCAGTATTACCTAACCCCCATCTAATATACAAATTGACCGCAAAGTACTTCCAAAACTAAAATAAGCTTGCACATGGAAACAAAATATAGCTGGTACAGGAAGCAACGCATCAGGATGGAAACGCATCGTATCGGAATGCACCTGCCATCGAACACGGGAAACGAGCTTACGCAGAAAAATGCGATTCTTCTGCAAAGTTGAGCGATTCCCGGCAAGAGAAAAGGTCACGCACACCTGCGTAACCACGGTACAGGTATGTGCACTGCGCATAGCATCGATAGTAGGTATATACATAGCTTTGTGAGCCTCCACCGATGTAGAATAACTCGATGCTCTTCGGCTAGACAGACCAGAGACAGAAAATGGCGTATTTTTTTCTCGTAACAGTGCATTTTTCATCGAGTAACGCTTTACATATCTACAAATTTTAAAATATAATATACTCGAAATATAAAGAGGATGAAAGATTGCGGAATTAATAATAATGGAAACAAATTTGTTTAATATAGAGAAGTTGCAACAATAAAAGCGGCAGTACAACGTGACTACCATCGATGGGGAAACGTATAAATAGAGGGCCGGCCTAACAGGCCATATCGGAAAAATTCTCATTTAGCCCCTGGCCAATGAAAGACCAGGTGGGTCCGCATGAAAAACTCCAGAAGGGAAAGGGTCACGCCTGTTAACTTCTGGAGATCTTAGAAGAGTGGCTCAATGGAGGGGACCACGAGTGCATCTGCATCCGGGAAATAAAACGTATCGTGCTAAACAATTAAACAAAACTGAAATATGAGGTGGTCTGGCTAATTGCCATTTCAGCTGATTGGGTGACTTCTCATTTTAAAGTTTCCGCAACTTCCTACAATAAAAAATATATTGATATTTTAATGCAACTGCAACTTGAACGTCGAAGACACAAAAATAACAAAATAACGTTATGGGAAAGTTCAATAAAATATCTCAAAAATAATAATGAAATACCTAGTCGTGATTGTTGATTCGTTCCTGGTTGCAAGCAGTTTTTCATCTGTAAAAGTAGTCGAGATAAAGAGAATATCCAAGACAAAAAGCAAGTAGAAAGGAGTACGGAAGAGAGGAAGAAAAGGGAGAGAGAGAGAACCTTGGCCCACAGGCCTACTGCAGCGCTGCAGCTTGCTTGCAATGTGCCTCCACTGCTCTGCCATTCATGTGGGAAACACCCTAGTATCCGTTCGTCGTGGGGCTGGGCCAACAACCGCCGGAAAAATTTCTCTTTCGATGCACTGCAACGGCCCCGCCCCGTATGCTAGAGTATGGGGAAGAAAAGTTTAGGATAGACGGTGCAGGCTGAACATTGCAATGTCCACCAATTTACTCGAGATGGAGATTCTATGAACCATTGAAAATCGCCTTGTATAGTATCTCACGAAAGTATTCGAATACTTACCAAAGAATTTATTTTATGATTTTATGAATATATTATGTGCATTATACGAAATTATTTGAAATTTCGTTGGCACTGTAACGAGATACGACTATCAGGATTACTGTAGTAATATTTGAAATCAATCCGAAAATGTATGAAAGAGTTAGAAGATTTTTGTTGCAAACATATATTGAGTGAAAAAGTTAGTATAGAGTATGAATAGTAACCTTAAAAACACAGTTAGTCTTAAAGATGATAAGGATTTCATTATACGTATATTGTGGCTTACTAATATGTGAATACTCGACTGTTCATCTAATAAACATCTTGTAATATCTGTATACATTTTCAGATCTGTTGTACATTTTATTAGTGCCATCGCGATAATCGTGTCTCGTTATGAAATGATGCCAATGAAATTTCAAAATATTTTGTGTAATGTGTATGCACATACATAAAAAGTTTTTGGAAGTGTAAGAATACTTTCGTGAACCACTGTATACCAGTTTCAGGTGCGATTCGTTTAAAAAAATAGTAAAATTAAACGTATTATTTGGAGAATTAAGCAGAGTGGCTTTTTAACATTATTCACAATAAGTCATGAAATACGAAATTATGTAGTTAAGGAAACTTATTACAATGCATGCAATAAAATTTTAATAGATTAAAAAAAGCGGCCGCAAAGTGGGTGGCCAGCGCTACTATTGTTAGTGATTATATTAACACATTCATGGCCAAATACAAAATCGAGGTTCTGCAGAGAATTCGAAAAATTTGATTTCGAACATCGTACTACTATTAATTAAAATAACTACAAAAAAGTCCTATTTTTTTAAAATCACTAACTAAACTGCATGGATTTATTTTAATTATGGAAAATCGTACTCACATGTCAGTAATTGTTAATGTTTAAAGTAATTTTTATAACGTCTTTTACTAATTTTCTTCAATATGATATACGTATTAATATATTATCGCCTCTTTTATTATTGTTGACAATAGAATTGACCATATGACATCGACCTTCTATGGTTTACGATCTCATTAGCCTAACCTAGGACTCTCCTTGCATCTTTAACCTCGCACGATCGAATAGCCCGATAACATTATGTACGCTTGAACTTGCTCTACGTTGCTTCCCGCGTTTCAATCGGCTCGAGGATTGCAAATGACGATAAGAAGATCGATAAAGATGATCGATTTTTAGTTATCTCGTCAATATGTTAATCGATATATGTATCGATCAATCTCGGAACTCAAAAATTTCTGTGCACTGTTAATATCACGCTTTGATATTTTAAACAATTGCGATTCTCGAAGAATACTGCCAAGAACGCAATCAGCATTCAAACAAGGAAATTAACGTTAAAAGTCCGTATTTCGTCCTACGATTGAATCATTACGTACACTAACGTGCATAAGTATTTAAACGCTTTCAAATAATCGCAAATATATACATCAAATATTCTTCAAATAAAGCTCTTTAATCTTATCTCGAGTAACCATTTACATTTAGTAAATATCGATAAAAACAACAGTTAATATTAATTAACATAAACAGAAAAGTAAGGAATCCTAAAGTGAAACCTAAGTTAAGTGACATTAAATGTGTGTATTAATATTGAGAATAAGCGTCGTAATAAGTTGTAGAATAAGCGAAGTATGTGTCTACAGCTAACATCCGACAAGTTTATATAAAAAAAATATTCTAGCTACAATTTGGCGAAACATTTGACTTCAGGTAATAATGTTAAAGATATAATACAAATATTAATATTTTTATTGGATTGTATCAAGCGTCCAAATTTTTATACATGGTAGTGTACATTCTAACAAATGATTTTGTCCAAAGTAGGCAAGTGTCCGATATCAAATCAAATTAAGTATCGATTTTTGATAATGCGAATCATTAACTATGATTATTCTCCTTAGAGTCGATTCGTCATATTCGCATACTGAACTTGATCCCTTTCCATTTGATCGACAATTGCGAACGCGTGCCAGAATCAACCGGCAGCACGAAAAACAGCGGAAATGCGAATTCTGTTCTTTACCTCGGTAGTCCAGTGAGAACAGGAACGTCGCCGCATCCCATGGACCCGTGCGTAGACATCTCTAACCGTAGAAAATCCAACGACATAGGAAACAACGGAGAAAAGAACGTGACGATGTATATATCTTATATCTATCGAACACCGTTCGTTCGTATGTTAGGTCGCCGCTCCCTGAGAGATCACTGCCCTCACGCACACCCGGTGCCTTCTCTCGTTCCTTTGGTTGATCGTCGTCGTGTGTCTCTCTGCCCCAACGACGGGAGCCAGGGGCGTGCCACGAAACTGGCGTGCCCATCGCGAACGATATACACATGAATTGTTCTAATTTTTGTAGCTATTTCATTAACACACTTGGTAATTTTAGATCCATTATTGAGTTACTGCGAGTACTGCCTCAACAAAGAGAAAAACGTAAAGAATCATGGGAAGCTTGAAGGAGAACAGAATCTTGAGGTAGTGATGGAACCGATTCGTCGATCATTGCAAAATATCAGAAACACGAGTATGTATTTCAAATGTATTTCTATATAACAACACTTTCACACAAGACTCAAGCAAGAACTTCAGATTAGAAGAATGCAGTATGAGGCAGATAATTCTGTTAACCAAGTTCATTTCTGGGCGTGTTGGTTGAAATTAATAAATACTATACTACTATAACAACACTTTCACAAATATGTAAGTTCAGATAGTTAGCAGTTCCTTTATTTACAGAATATCGTAGCCGTTGCTTGCGAATACGTTGTTCCCATCACTACCGGTCGCAAATTTCCCTCCCTCGCGTCTGAATTTCGAGACTATCGAGCTGTCTTGAAGTTCCGATAAATAACTCTCATTTGACGTAGTAACCACTCACGAACTAGTAAAATCTTTTTGCAGAAACTCGCATGGATCAAGGAGCATGCAGTCCAGAAAATTATTTCGTGGTGGATTATCCTTTGACGGAGTGCACTGGCTGTTCACATACTCGAACCGTGTGTCTCGTTCGCGAATTCGCGGCACACAGACGGCTGGCAGCCAATTGCAAAAACCCCTTCTTTTCGCGGCGGAAAGAACAAGGGATCCAGAAACCCTACCCCCCGGGGCACGTGTACGTGTATGCGGGCTGCACGTTGAGCGCACACCACCGTACGCAATGTATACGTGCAGGAAAGGGAAGGCCGACGTACACGAGCCGGCAACGAGACGATGATTTCCATTATTTCGCCGGCACGCGTGGCAAGACTTGTTTAACGAGCGCAACGTCGCCATCTGTATCGCGAATCTCGCATCATGATAATCGCGAATTGACCGACAAACAGCTCTGTACTTCTGATGGATAGCGCTTGCGCAATTATCGATTGGAAAATTGCAAATTCATATAGTTTTTATACTAATAAAGAGATTAAAACATCAACTTCGGTAATACTTATAATAAATTTTCTATAATTTAATAATAAAGAATTTTCGGTTGTTTAAAAATATTATTTATTTGTGATAGAAATCCATTGTAGTTTTAGAATACTGACTTCTACTGAGTAATTTTTAAATTGGCCAATGAGGATAGAAAGGACATTTTGATTTGGGTGATCGATCATATGTATCAATTCACTCGTAATAACTTTCTTTTACGCTGTAATGGAAACCGGATTAGCCAAAGTTGGTAAGAATTTTTATGTATACCAATAAATTTGTTTAGTTTTTTTTTTTTTTGAAGAATTTATTTAATGAAGCAATATTATTCAAAACCGATTCGTAACTTCCAAAAGTCAATAAGTCCTCACTAAATACGATGTCATAGTTTTTTAAAAAATTAAACGTGATTTTAGAACAATGAAAATGCATAATTTTTAGATTGCGTTTTTTTCAGAATCGTCAATTTAAGGTCTTTCCTTCCGATTACCTGGACATAGTTGAGTTATTATCATATTCTTTTCTTTAGAGGAAATCGTAGTACAATACAAGAAAAACTATTTCATATGTTCATTTTTTCCCTTAATGTTATATTTTTTATTGGTATGTAATACGTATATAATAATATATATTTATATATATATATTATATTCGTCAATATCGAATATATTAATATTTTATCAGTTTTTTCTTTCCATAAATTAAATAAATAACTCTTGACTGTGTGATATTATTAAACAAAATATTTTACAAAAGTAAATAGTTGTAGATTGCCAGGTGTTCAGTGAAGAGTGAGGATAGATGTATGTTTTTTACTATATCGTCTATTCAAAAGTAACTAGACATCCGAAGCGCTTTTTTTATTCCGTATACGTGATTTTTGGCGAAGTCATGATTTTCTCTTCGTTTTTCTTCAAATACCAAATGTTATGAATTTATATATTATACTTCTATTAAACCCGTCTGGCAAATCTCGTTCTTGAAACACATGATACATTCACTTCATATAAAAAAAGAACTAATATAAAAAAAAACTATATAAAGAAGAACTAGAAGAGAAAAAAGTCAAAGATAAAGAGAAACGTGAAGATTCGAAAGAGAAGACGATGGTTCGAGAATCCTGGTGAGACCTTCTGTTTGTAACTTTAACTTCCAAAAATGTTTGTTCATACTAAGCATCTTATTAATCTTTAGAGAATTATTCACAGCGATTCTTTGAAAAATGCATGAAAGCATCTGGTTTCTGAAGAAGCCGAAACAAAAATGTCTGGAACACGGTGGAATATCTCTAACCACGAAGAAAAACAAAAATTTGGCTATAATGGAACATGATTATCGCCAATAGTCACACAATACACACACGATCCGCTTTTTATGTTCGATAAAAACGACCTCAGCGTTTCTCGTCGTTCAATGTTTAGTCGCTTTTCAATACCATGCGATAAAGTATATTAATTCCCTTCCTTTTCTCTTTGTCTGTTTTCTTTTTTTATATTATATGCTGGACTGAGGTATTGAGAGGCAAGATGGTCGTCTTTTTATACTCTAGGCATGGCGTAAGGTTACAAGTGAGAGCTGTGAGGCTGTTGCTCGTAGAACAGTACGTAGGCTTCGTTGGAAACGACCGATCGCGCTGGAACGACGGACACACGGCTGTCATTATACTCATGCCACTCCCCCGAGTATGGATGCTTACAATACGCCGTGTAATGGCCGGAGTGCGTTGTGCCCGAGTGATTCGCGACACCGTACAAATTGTACGTACAACCCGGAACTCTGGGCGCGGCAAAGGCACTGAGATCCAAACCTGTCAATGGAAAATCTACCATCACGTTTAACTTGCTGCGGAATCGTTCCATCGGTGAAAAACGTTTTAAATCTTTAAATTTTCATTAAGGAAGCTATGATGAAATAAGTAGCGCGATCCAAATTTCGACATTTGATAAGAAATTACTCTTTAACAAGTACATAATAGGATTTCACAGCACATAATAACTAACCATGACCTGTTTAACGTTTAATCTTCATTAAAATTGGGAAAGGATACGAATAACAAGAATCTTCGGGAACTTCTGTATGCTGAAGCTTTTCGTGCACTTTCTCCTCATCTGACACTTGGAACAAGTCGGTTTTTCGTCACCGTCGAGCACCTCTTCTCGCGTGAAGTGTTCCAAACATTGACTCAACTTCACTGTACCACTTCTGGCCGGTATTGGCAAGCTTAGATCCCAGAAAGGATCCAATGTAACCGATACGTGGTCGCAAGAAGTGCAGTGCAACGATGAACGTAATTGGCCCACGAACACGTCCACTATCATACTATCTTCGCTGCGCAGGTAGCGCTTCCAGCTCTCTACTGCCTTCTGACTGTCACTATTCATAAAAAATCACCAACATTTATTTAAATAGTAGTTTTAGACGTCATCATTCTTAATAATTTTTTCTTTCTTACATTTCGTATCCACAAATAAGATTTAAGGTTTTCTTACGTGTACATTTCAGGAATATCCGTGTGTATCGGTTGCGGCTTCACCGTCACCCTGTTTACATCTTCATGTAGTCCTTCCAGCAAGTATCTGAGAAATTCTTGAGCATCTTGTTGGCTGTACCCCATGAAACGTGGTGCGAATCTTTGTATTTGGGATTTAAGCGCCGTCGTGTTAACCACGAGATCACCGCCCACCTCCCACAGCTCGTGAATCACCTGACTGAAGGCCTTGATAAGAGCCCCTTTCATACTGCTTGTGGAGGTGTTTATGTCCGCCAGGTACTGTTCGTTCAGCAAATATTCCAGTAACGGTCTCGTGTTGCTCAAACATTGGATCACACTGTTCATAAAACACTGCAAGACAGAAACACTAGTAAAAAAACCGGTTCTTTCAAATGGTCTTTAATGTCATTTTTTGTGTACAAGTAGGGTCCAGCACTATGTAGATTCTGAAGGAAATATATTAAGAACTACTTTATACATAGCAGTAAAGAAACTTTAACTGGAGAAACAGAAATATCCCGTTTTAACACGTAACATGGTCATAATATTGCACCCTTGAACTTTACACTGCGTAATTAATTCTTTCTTTGATTGTACAGCACATTCAACTTTAAAAGGCGCAAATTAATCCTTTTACATATTACTAGCAAATATACATGTTGTTGTGGATAAATAATTATATACAAAGTTCGAACACAGACCAATGTCGCAGCATAAAAGTTGATGTAATCATAAGTACATATTCTTGATATATAATTAGTGTATACTTACTGTGTTTCCAATATTTCGCAACCCGTTTAGTCCACATCGCTCATCGCGATGCGCTTGTAGTCGATTACGTGCTGACTTGTTTGTCGGGCTTCCTTCCTGTAATAAAGATAAGAGTTACATTTTTAAATCTAACTGAATTACTATTTTCTAGGCATCTACTTCTCTACGGGGAAAGAAAACCGTCAAATTCTGTCGCGTTCTCTGTTCTAAGCACGACTAGTTATACTTCTTTGGTGGTGGCGGTGTCTAGCTTGCGGCATAAAGAGCATCTCACACGAATATATGTATACGCACGCACACACACATACCACGAAGTCGATATGACCTTGGGGATGGATACGTGCTATACAGAGAGAGACCGGTTAGTTATGGACCGATTATGTAGAACACGGCATTTGGATTAGTAATGTGCATCACCGGTATTGAAAGAAAAGAAATACCACACGGTACGTACATTTTTCGGTGTGTTCAACCTCAGCGTATGGATTGTTCCGAACAGAAAGTACGCCCAACATAATATATTCAGAAAAGGGAAGACAGCGTAAATATTTAAAGCGTCGAACAGTCGTGAAAAAGAATCGGTACTTAACGACGACGTCGACGTCATTGCGTGCTCGAACGGAACTAAGTATATTCTTCGTATCTCTTGTACCTATATTCTTCACGAACACTCACCTTCGTGCAACTGGCTGGAGGCTGTAGAGTAGCGCGCGCGGTCACTACGGGACTGTTGAATTGTACTGAATAAACACGAAAAGAGACGCGTTTCTGAGGCGTCAGAGGAGCCGCAACGCCCAACAGGAACGCGTACACGAACAGCAGAGTAATTACTACCCACACGCACCACAACCCCCAGCCTATCAGTTGGGTATAAGCCAGTTTACACGGTGTAACTTTCGAGAACCTCCAGTCCCTCTGCATTAACCAACCCACGCTCTATTTCTCTCGAGCTTCCGAGTACGTTGTCAGATGAACATAGCGAATAAATAGACGTCATATCGTTGAAAGTATCTTTCAAGGATTCACGAGAATGAGAAGAACTGAAAAATGGCACAAAGTTCAAACGATCACATCTATGCGAGCTGAAGGAAAGTTTCTGCGGTCAACCACGAATCTTTTCGTGAATATTCAAAGATATCCCACTCCGATAGTCTCTCCCCACTCCGTAGTCAAAATGATGTCTGAAACTGGCACGCTACTCGTTGTCATCGATGACAGAAATTGCCCGTGTCGTGAAGAAGATTTGTATCGGTCTTCAAGATCTTTCCTGCAGAAACGATGCAGTTTTTAGCAGTGAATGCACCAGGATACGTTGTGTACTTCATACGCATAGTTATACTTCGACATAAAGAACACCCGTTGCTACTAGGTACCGTTATGTTATGAGAGATCCGTTGACCGCCGGTTTCCTCTCTCTTTCTCGCACTCTTTCCCCTGCCCGAAGAGCTCTGGTCTATTAATAAAAGCCAGCTCTCGCGACTAACCGTCGAACAGAATGGCGTGTGCTCGAAGAAAAACATAGACTAGTTTCGTAACAAGTGACTAGATGAGCAATGGAAAAGCATAACCTAACGTTTCGATTCATAGTCCATCTTTTTCCATCTACCACCACTATTCTATGTAAATCTATATACCATCAGGAATTCGTTACGAGTCACTGAACCTTCCATAAGTCGGGAAAAATGGCGGTTTACAAGATACAATGATCCATCACAGTTACGCACACGCCTCTACATATATAAAAGAAGGCGGATGCATTTTTGGCCGCATTTAAAGCTGTTGTAAGACTATGCGCCATTGAATGACAGATATGTGTTTCTTAATAATAGAACATTAGAATGAAACGAAATTCTATAGCATATGTTACATATATGCCAAATGAAAGCGAGGTTCCTAAAACAGCAACTAACGAAAACCAGAAGAAACTATAAAAAAGAAATGACGGAAACTAATAAATCTTGAGATGTTCACAACGTAGCACTGGGCAGGCCATACTTCGTTCTCTTAGGACACACTTTTACTGATGTTTCTAGTAAGTAAAAGTTTCATAAGACAAGACTACGATGTCTTCCCATTGAATGATTAACGGAAATGACTAAAGGACACTCACAAACTGGTCGGCGACCCCGCGGTAGAGATTTTGGTGAGCCGTGGACGGTGCAGTAGGCGACGAGGAGGAGGTCAGATTACTGGCAGTGTTCGCGGTTGTCCCCGAGAAGTGACCATCCGGTCTCCTAGACGTGGAAGGCACAGATGGGTCGTCTCCATAGGTACCGGACGGTCTTCCCGCCACACCGTTTTGCAAGATGGGCGGCGTGCTGCCGCCTACGAACCCGGTCTGATCGATACCGTACGAAGTAGACGTTTTCCGTTGCTGCTCACTGTCCTCGAGACTGTCCGGATCTCCAGTGCGACCACCACGGAGGAAGGCAATCACGTCGATGGAGGTGACGACGTCCTTGATGCCGTGTATTACCTCACCACCGCCTCTAGCAGTCTCGTCCTCGATCTCGATGTCCTCCTCTTCTTCCTTTACCCCTTGGATATTCTTCCGAGCGTTGTTATTAATCAGCAGCCCGCCGTTACTCGGATTAGTGGCTAGGTTAGTGAACAAGTTGAGCTTAACACCGATCAAACCAGCAACGCCAGCACCGCCACCGAGCACAGGCGACAAGAGGTTACGCTTAGCTGGTGAAACCTCGTCAATCCGATAGGCAGCACCGCGTTGCTGCTGTTGTTGCCGATGATGCCGGTTGTTCAGCTTGTTGTCTTCGTCGTCCTCGTCGTCATCGTCCTTGTCGTGGTCGTCGTCAGGGTCGTGGTCGTGGTCGGGGTCGTGATCGTGTTTGTGCTCGCGGTCGTTGTTGTTTATTATCCCATATTGACCAGAATCACAGGCGTCCCCACTGCCGCTGCTGATATTCCCATTACTGCTGTTGTTGTTATGCTGATCGTCATCGGTGTTATTGTCCTTGTCGTCGTTATCGTCGTCATCGTCGTCGTCCTCGTCTAGGTCGCGGATCGTGCCGCGCTCGTCAATCGTTACCTCGCCTGGCGACGCGGCACTATCTGCGCGTGCATGCCCGCTGCTGAGCACCGTGCTGCTGGACAGTGGCCTTCTTTTTGACCTGGACCAAAGTGCACCACCAACGGCGCAGGAAGACGACGAGGAGGACGAGGAGAGCGACGACTCAGGACGATGATCTCTGCCGGTACTACGTTCGATGGCTATATCACGATCGTCGCCACCGAACAATTCCGTCAACGAGGAACCGGCTGAATGATGCTTCCACTGATGATGATGATGATGATGATGATGATGATGGGCTCCACTAGTGCTGCTGGTGCTGCTCGTTTGACGGATATTCGGTATGTAACCGGACGGCGAGTACCTGATCAGATCTGCCGCTATTTCTAGCCTCGACGAAGACTCCGGGATCCCTCTATCCCTGGACGAACTTCCGACAGAGATGTTCGACGAGGACGACGACGTAGACAAGCCGAATCTGCTGCCGCTGGTGCCGTTTGTCGTCACATTCGTGGCCGTGCCACCGCTGCTGCCCGTGCTGTTGTACGTCGACGACGAAACTGACCTGCAAACGTTCAGCCAATGTGAATATTGCGAACATCCTTTTTCATTCGTCTGGGCCCGCGTCCAAGGGCTACCCTCTCTTTCTCCAGATTACGCAATCATCAGCCAGCATACGCGAAACACGTTCGTAAACACACGCACGCGCAACCCACATATATAACTAAATGAATAAGCACTCCGCTTCTGTCTACGTTAGTAGTAATTAATAATGAAATAAATCGGAGGCTGCTGGATTTATCAAATTGTAAGTATAGACTTCTTTCGACTATCAACCCATTAACGATCTATTCCTTCTTAATCAGAACATTTCCTTGAACACTTTGTCTAAACAAATTTTTAGAATATACTCCGTTCTACGAAATCGTGCAATCCTCTGAACTCCTATATAGTTCAGCAAGAGATTAAAACTGTTTCAAAAGAAGGAGAACGAAGCGGGGAAAGGTCCAGTAGTATCAGAATAATTCTCCTTGATGAATAGAGAAAAGGAAGTTGGTAAGTACACGAGACGATCAGGCCGATGCCGCTGACCTACATGTTGATCAGATCCTCTTCGAGGTTTGGAGGTTACCAAATCAGACGCGTGACACCGTTCGTGGATTTGGACACAGCGCCGGGAATACGCACTAGATATTTAAAATATACACGCATTCTTGTGCGCGTTCGTGCACATGTGCGCTAAATATCTCGTTGTAGTTAAGGAAGAGACGTCGGGGAGAAAGTAACTGTCTTCTCTTCCCGTCTCTCCACACACCATACCAGAAGACAATTCAAAGCGAGGTCAAGGCCTTTCGCTACACTTCCACCACGTCAATCGCGATCGATCGACCAGCACGAATGGATTGTACGTATGTATATTTATATCCACATGGCTGTTTATCGTGACAGTTATTCCCTGCGGAAGTTAAACTTTGCTCTAGCTTCTCAACAGTCCACAGTGACGTGCGGTGATGTAAAATAAATCGACAGTTATTTGCTTGTATATTTACAAAAATTTGCAAAGATATTAAACCACCTATCAAACTAAAATGTTGTATATTTAAGCACATGAAAATAATTCCATAAAAAATATTAACGAATATTTCGTGTTCCTTTCCTAGGTGGCAACAGATCATTTGGAAATAATGTCGAGTAATATCTTTTATCGTTACTAGTTGTCGTTACACAACTAACAGAAATGCGTCCATAAGAACCTTTCACAGTACGTTGTCCAACTATTCCAAAATATTTTGATTCTGTTATGAATTTTGTATGTGAAAATGAATATGAATATTGAAAATGTTATACATAAAAGTATTACGGGATAATCAGACATAGCTTCTATATCACTCCACTACTATCAAGCAGTTTAATTATATCAATTAGTCAGCAGGCAAAACTCTGGTTATAGAGGGTTACATTCACTTCCACGAATTCTATAACCACTCCAAAATCAAAACTCAAGGCTACCGAGCAACCGCCTCCTCTATCATCTGCATATCATCCCACTGATATGCTTCCCAAAAACGGTGACCACAATGTGACTGGCAGATCTTATGACTTCAATCACATGTTTAACGCCAAGTAAGCAAGAGGAGCTAGTTTTGTTGTCCAAAGAGCAGACAAAATATCTACTATCTTCCATCAATGGCAAGTGGATAGACAGGATTTCTGTGTATAACTAGTTCTCTGACAGCCAGTGCAAGCCTATACGGCCCATTTACTATCGATCTCGAGCTTTGTCGTCGTCTCGGCCATGCCATAGAAACGGGGACTCGCACGTCGCGCCTTCCTAATTGAATCATTGTGACGCGAACAAAAGTAATTGGCGCATTGTAAAGGGTGTCGTTGGGATACCTGTTGCCGGCTGATGTATTTATAACGTGCGTCCCGTAGCCATTTTATCCACGTCGTCGCATTCCCCGCGATAAAGAAACGCAATTGACACGAGCGTGATTCATCGGCCGACAAAAAGGAAGGAAAGATCGATGACAAGGAACTTCCGCCATGTGGTCTCTGACAACCATGGCTTCGAGCAACAACCGCGCCGCTATAGTTAACAGCCTAACTGGTAACTATTGTTTAGCATTTCAGGAAATCCATTCCGAAAGTGGACGTTAGTTGTGCATCAAGCAATTACAGTTATTTAATCGATTGCTGACAAATGTGGGAGAAACCAGGAAGATACTGCACAGAATCGGTGAAAACTTATCGGGGCCTTGATCTCATAGACAGTGACCCCGGCTGTCTTATACCCCTGTTCACGGAGATTGCTCACCTTGTGGGTGAGCTGCGAGACCGGCTGTACTCCGACATGTAACTCCTGCGGATGCTCGTGTTCGCCGACGAGTAGAAACTGTAGGGCCGATCGAGTATCAACTATTTAATTAACCTCCTTTTTCGCATTGTCAAGAAGCTCGGGATCGGCAGCACGCTAACCACAAGTTTAGTTCTAATATTGAACATTATTTATAATATCGAAGTACGTGTAATACTTGATATAATCAGCTGCTTGCCCAAGGCCAACCCCAGTAAAGGAAAGCCTGAACGGTCCAAAGAAACAAAGTAATTGACAAGAAGTCAAGAGAAGCATGCATTCGACCAGTCAGTGGAGTATCGACGGAAGTAAAACGCCTCCCCTTAACCAATCTTCCTCTTTATAAACTTCTTTCAATCAATTTCTATCTTTTCAGTGCCAATATTCCAAATACATCAATGGACCAACCCCTTGCGGACGTAAGATGTAATTAACGAAAAAAGTACATAATATCCTTGATCATAATTCTTATTATATACTGCCTTGCTAACTGACCAGATTCAGCCACATGGCCAATCAGCAGGGTATTGCTGTACTTCTAGACTTTAAACGATATAAAAAGTCTGAAGTTCTATTTGAAACAAGGGCAGCAAAGGGTTAGACTTGCTTGTTCCTAATTTTCGATCTTTACAAACTGCACGTGATTGCCGATCCCTGGAATCCATTAATGGAATCCCGAATAAGGGAACATGGAAGATGGAGAACGTGACGAGAGAGGAAAAAAGACTCACCTGCCTGATGGGCAGTAGGATCGCCTGTACTCAGTTGTATAGTTTGAACGAAAGCCCGAGCTGCCTGATGTCGACGAGGACGAGTAGAAGTTCGTCGGTCGATCTAGAATCGACGACGAAGCAGTAGATCGGTAGGTGCTCAGCTTCGAGGTGGAGTTGCCGATAGAGGAACTGGTGTTGCCGCTGTTACCGCTGGAACATCGTCTGCTAGGAGAATGCGGCGCCATTGGACTGGTGCTGTACGACACTGCTACGGCGCCCGCCTGGCCCCCACGGTGATACGACATTGCACCCGGGTCACCAGTCTCACAATCTCTCTCTCTCTCTTTTCTCTCTTTTCGACTTTCTTCTATAGAAACCTTTTCCTGAATTCCAACACAATTTAGCAGAGATTGGTCAGTGTATCGACTGGGATACTTTCTAAACAATTTTTTTTTACTAGAGTGTTAATTGAATTCCGAGTATTCCGAGGGTGTGTTTAATTTCTCCAGGAAGAATTTAATCCTGTTAACTGTTCCATTCTAATTCTATTGTTTCTTTCTTATCGATTAATCTATACTTATTCAAGTTTCAAGAGGATGTAAGAAGCTGCTGATAAGTATGAATCCTGTGTAACCGGCTTAAATGCAATCGTAAATCTAAGTATTGTGCGAAAGTCTCCACACTACAATAACGAGTGGAAATTTTGTTTCTTATGAATTAACATAAAGATAGTTTTGACGTTATTTTAATTCTGTTCTTTCTCGAATCATTTTTAACAAATTTGTGAGCCATTGAAATCACAAATGAACATGTATATAATATATATATATATATATATAATCATCATAAAGAGAATATCTGAAGATTCATTTTTAAAAAACTATATAGGAGTATTTCCTAAAGGTACGGTTAGTTGTTGTCATAAAATTCGAATATCGTAGATAGCCCAAGGCTTTTGCATTTTATAGTACCATAAATCAAAGAACTTACATATAATACATCGATTTTTACCAGAACTGGTTCAATTTTGCAAATGGATTTTGACATTGTACGCGAAGAAATTGACGTGGCTGATCCGTAAAACGTCAGCCACTAAAGAGCATTAGGTAAGAAGACTTTTGGAAGTGTTGAACGACGATAAAATAGAGTCCAGATATAACGAACTCCGATCTATACCGTGTTCCATATAATCCGTAACAGTCTGACCCAGAAAAATCTGATTATTATACAAACTGTCTTACTTGTCCCATTTTGAAATCCACAAGACCTACATCTTCATACCTAAACTCGAGGGTATGCTTAAAGTACTCTAGTAATCCAAATGACACACATTATGTATAAAATTAGACCAAAAATTAATCGATAAGCATTCTCTTTCCGAAGAACGAGAGAAACAAGAACGATTTTCAGCTTCAGCGTCGACCTTGCAACTCGAGCAAGCTATTTCACCTTGTCCCCCTTTTTTCCATAAAAGAATCTACCCGGTGTTCGTGAAAAAATAACGGATCTTCACTGGACGCTGGAAGCGGAAACCGCATTGCGTTATGTGATTAATCGGATATTGATTAGTTCTGTCTCCGTGTGGAATAAATTACAATAGGGAGAAGGAACTGTACCGTCGATACTCCAACTGTCAAATTCCGCGAAGAAGAGCGGGAATACAAAATAAAGAAATGCCAGAGGTTACTGGGTCGTGCTAAAAAAAGCAAACTGACCTTGAGCCGGCGAAAAAAGTAACTACCCGCGCACTGCTTGATACTCAGCACGCGTGTTATTGTTTTAACCCTGCTATACGTTGATCAGTTTGATTCGATGAAAGATCGATGACCGAGAAATCTAACTAATAGCCAACATATAACGCATAAAGGATATACAGTCCCAGATTTTCTATCTTTTCATTTTCGTTTGCATAGCTTTTGGGTCACTTTACAATGTGTTTTGACAGTAGATTCTCAGACAGTAAGTCTCAAATGGAAGAGCAAGAAATATTTATTAACTAATAGGCAGGGTTCAATTAATTCGGTAACACCGCAACTTTTATCTCGTCCATAACCTAACAATGCAAAAAAGAATTAAAAGTAGGAAACTGCTTTACCGTCGCAAGTTAAGTAAATTCCATCTTCAATCTATTATTAACAATTTTTCGAATTTTGTTTCTGGAGTGAATGATGGCGTAAAAGTCGCGTGTAACTTCCAAGAAGAAAATCCACGTCTCTGCCAAATACCTAGCATCAAGAAAGCAACCACATTTTTCCCTTGATTCTGGCAACCATCCCAGTTTTCACCGGAATACATCAGACGCGCAAAACCAATATGAGAAACGTCTTGAATTTCCTCGCAGATCGTGTAACATGTAAAATTATTTACTTTCCTTTAAATATTTCGATCGAATCATTCGGTAAAGTATATCGAATTTCATTTTAAAGTTCTTTTCCAAGATGAATTGCGCAAGATGAATTGAGCTTAATAATTTGTTAGTATTTTTCTTTCAACTTCCAGAAGGTCAGATGCTGGAGGAAAGAGAAAAAATACATCGCGTGCGTAAAACAGCATCTCGCTGAAAAATTACGGCAAAGATATTACGGGTCATCTCTTATATTTCGCAAAGTCAATAACGCAGTTACGTAATCAGATAAAGAGCACAATTGGAAATTATGTAACTAATCCTATGATGCGAACCTGCCAGTAAATGCCTGAAGCGTGCGATTTCATTAATTACGTTCAATGTACTCAAGTATCCTACGCAATTTTTCTAAAATTTGGAAAAACATATTTCTGGAAATAATCGGAGAATTGATCAAAATTATGTAATTTTTTAAGCTAATAAGTATTCATCAACATCTCTGATAGTCTTTACGTAATCATGTTTAAAATGGATATGGCAAAAACGGAAGTGACGATATTTTAAACTTAATTCGAAACGCAGATGACAGAGTAGAAAACGGTCCGCATTATTCGATCAATGGATCACGCCTATTACATCATGAGAATCAGTACACGTGGATCCCTGGCAGAGCAGGTTATACGTTTACGCAACGAAAACGAGGTGGAACACATATCCTAGCATTTTTGTTTTTAGCATTTCAAATCACCGTCTACGATGGTAATGTCACGTATTGGTAGGTAGTATACAACAACGCCACTATGCTAATACCTTTTGTCTCTTTCTTCCTGTTTAAGCTGCGAAATGTGGAAAAAGAATGCACAAGAAGCAAGGCACTAACTATTTTTTTCTATGATCAATGTAGAAACTTATTAAAGAAAGAAGATATGTTATTCACAGTCAATGGATCATCTTGAAGCAAATATGATAGCAAAAAGTAATAGAGAGGGAAAGATGTACATAGTTGAACATAAACATGACCATGTTTTATTTGTAATACTCATATGAAAAATACGTATGTAAGTAGAAGCGTCAAAGGTGAGGCGCGTAACGAGTACACTCGCACGTGACGATGCTTCCAGTTTGCGTACAACTGCACTTGTAACGCGATTAATAGGACCGATCGAATTCACTTATGATCTTTATCTAACCGCACACTGGTTTCGTCGTATCCGTGCGTGTGTAACGCGTTGGGTTACATAAGATAACGCGACACATACACCTACAGCCAGTCACAAAAGTCCGCATACACCTAAATGGTATACCACTTAAACTTAAGAGCAATATCTTTTAGCATCAAATTTTATATTAAACGTATGACACATATTTAAAAAATAAAATGAAGAGTAGAAGATGCAATGCCTCACAAGAATGCATACACTTATACTTACATGAAATTATAGAAAAAAGTAGACTTTGTAATGTATTAATACTCCGTAAGTCTTACAGTCTTCCTGGTATTGATAAAGTTAAAGATTTCGCAATTTCTGATATAGTTCTATGTTAAAATTTTTGTGAGCTAAATATTTACATTTTTTTAATTCCTTCTGGAAATACGTTAATGTATTATGGAAACACACGAAACTCGTAAAGCGTATGTAAACTTCCATGACTGATTTCTTTCGCAGAAGAGAAGAGAAACTTCAACTCAAATGTGATCGAATAAAATGTGATTTTACCGAAAACAATAGTAAAAAAAAGGATGAAGGAAGAAGAAAGAAAAGATAAGGAACGTAGAAACATTGTTTATTATTTGGATACAGAACTATAATATGAAGAATCTCTATTTTGCGTTTTCAAGAGAATAAAAAAGGAGAAAGAAATAAAACACAATGAGCGATTATAATAACAAATAGATTTACGCGATACGATATGTCACAAGAATTGAAAACATTGCTAAAATATTACGATCGTGTACAGCACGTATCCTATTCTCTCACTTAACTCTGAATTCTCTTTCGTCAATCGTATGAATTTAAATCTATTAAAATCAAGATCTCAATCTTGGACAGTTTTTCAAATCTAAAATAATTCGAATCTTTCTTATCATGATTCAATCAAAACGATTTGCCAGCTCTTTCGACATTGTATATGTACTATATATTTCCCATTTCTCCCTATCTTTCATGAAGATGTCGTTTCTCTTATAGCAATGCCATGAATATGCGATTCAATAGATTATAGAGATTCGCAATTTAGCGTAAAATTACTGAAAAATTTGCACATTCATGATTTTGATACGAGGACGATACAATTTTCAAGTTCATTGACTCAATTAACCCTGCTGCGTTCTTTCGATCATTTTTTATCCAGTGGTATTTTTTGACGTTAGAAAATATTTCAAATTCAGGTAAGATATGAAAAGACTGTTATTGGTATGCATAACTGCTCATCTCAATTTTAAGATAAATATTTTCTTAAAATACTATAAATCTCTTTTACTGCTAAAATAAAAACAAAATTGAATTATCAAAATTTGAGGATCACAGCAAGGTTAAACTTCCCTTTAGAACGCCAAAAGTTTATCTACCAATGCTACGACACCACGGATAGGGATTAGTCACCAATTCTTGGTGTCCTGAAGTAAAGTTTTCAGCTTGATGCGATGGTGTGGAAGGGAAACATTTCTGGATACTTGAAATATTTTTATCGAGCTGTTTCGATTTGTAACCTAACTCCGCGTTCACGAGGCCAGAGAGTAAGAAAACGCGAGAAAGAGACGGTAAACTGTGCGCAGGAGGGAAGAAATAGAGAGTGAGAGTAAGTGAGTGAGAGAAAGAGAGAGAGAGAGAGAGTGAGAAAGGGGGACGGTTGGAGGAGAGACAAGGATAGAGTGATAGGACGACAAGATGGTAAAGAAAGAGAAAGAAAGACGCGTTGATTTGGACACAGAGCCTTTGGCATTTCTCACGTTCCAAAGTTAAAACCCACAGACTCGTATATATATATAATCGTATATTTCACACATACGAGCCATTCATTATAAAATGGAAAATACTCACGGGCTGTATGCCTCTTACACAAGTAGATAGGGGTTTTCACTTGATTAATTCGTCCAAAGTAAATGTGTACACGATTTCACTAGAAAACGTCAGTGTTACGTAGATGAACACGTTCGCGTTCCCTCGATCATGTCGTCGTTTATCGAGCAGCAAGGAATTTTAGCTTACGCTCTTACGGAGATTTTACGAGGAAAAAAGGGGAGGAGAGGTGATGCGTCGCGATGCTGAAAAGCACGGGCCATCCCTCGGAATTGTCGGTGACGTCACACACCGTGACGAATACTCGGAACTTCCGATTCGATGTGTCTGAGCTGAGGAAATAGTCGCTCGACGCTACGAGACTCGAGACACACGATCGATTTACAACACGGTTTTATATGTAGATCACGTCACGATGCTCGTTTTTACTGGAAAAATCTTTGACACGATTTGGTACGAGTGTGGTTTCGCCGCCGACCGAGTTTGCTACTCGAGTATTTACCTTTTTTTCCACGCTTCCCTCTCGTGGCTTATTAAACACTTAAGACACCACGAGATTATCACCACTGACTTCGCTAACACAACGTGTGTGCAAACAATATGGCGATTACAAGATTGCCGAATTCCGCGTTGACAGTCATCGCTTCCGCGACTACCGCATTCTGCGCTAGCGCACAAGAAAATGCCGTCTCGTTTGCCTAGGGTGAAACTTCGAAGTCAATGCTGCCACTCACGGCTATAAGAGGATTTTGATTACCAATCATGTTTATCGCGCCAAATTATTCCAATTTTAAATTCGACTAACGATCGATTCAAACCTGTTTTTAACTATCAATTTATGTAGTTCATATGAACAAAAATTTAACACTGATTATTGGATGACATATTTATAATTCCTTGATTTCCGATCGTATTCTAATCGTAACTTGGGCAGACCTGAAGAAATGAACTGTATTGTTCTCGAAACGTTGACATAAAGTGAAAAAATAATTAGAACGTGTCAATTTATATTGTCCTTTCACTTTTATACCGTGGCTTCTGAAAGTATTGATAGACATTTTATGATTACCATACGCATATTATACGAAACATTTTCAAATTTCATTAATGCTATAATATTCAACTATCATAATTATATTTTTAAAATCTTAAACGATTCTGAAAATAAATGCAGAAATTATAAGATATTTAGTACAAGTACATGTACATATATTTTGCAGAGATTATACAAATATTTAAATAAGCAATCATTCATAACATTAGTAAGTCTCAGTATTCAGTGGGACCATTTTTAATATAATACATTATATGCTTAAGGTGACTATACATACTGTATATTAATTTTATACTAAATATAAGTTTACATTAAATATCCTGAAACTTTTATATATTTTTTCAAATTGGCAATATAAATAGGGCAATCTCATTATAGTGCTAACAAAATTTCAAAATGTTTTATATACAACACACAATGTGAATATAAAAGTTTTCTGTGACAAATGTAAATAATTTAGCAAGCCAGTGTATATATCAATGTTAACAGTATGTTTTTGCATATGTAGAAATAAAATAGAAGTAAACTTTCGAAATATTCTTAGATATTGTGTAATTAAGTTTTTGCTGACATCCTGTAAAGAAATATGTGTCAAAATATTTTATTATCTTTGTTACACTGCTTCTCTTCATATTTTATAAATATTTGCAGAACATAAACCAGACCTTTCTGAGTACCATATTGCTCTTCAAACTGGATATACATTTTGAACGAGATTCTCATCCTTTTACATAATAATGTTTAAACAAGAGCTTTCTCCAGGACTTTCCTACAAATTCATTTATGAAGTAAGCACTCTATAAAATTAAAAATATCAACTCTTTTTAAGTTATTATTATCGCACAACTTGTCTTATACAGAGTATTTCTTTTCGAATGCAAACCTTACCATGCAAATAGGCATAATATTTTATCCTGAGGAACTTAATGAGACATATCGCTCTCTGATTTTTCTGCTTCGCAGGCCGCAGGCAACAGATCCTAAACCAGCTGGGGGAACCATCTAAACCGGGGCAACAGGCAATGAGACAACCCACGTGCGACTACATCACGAATCACGAATATAATCCATATTTCTATGTCCATAGTCTATGACTACATTTCACCAATGTCAGAAGCGCCTCGAAGACCCCACGGTCGAAGAAGTAGACGTTGACCGCGCGGTTTTTGATTTAGCTTCTCAGTTTTGGCTATTAGCTATTAAAAATTTGTAGTTCGTTCAAAAATTCAAATCGTGTCCCTCTTCAAATTGATCGATGATACACTTCATACAGAGCCTCACATAAATGAATCAGGTAGAGATCTCGAGTCGAAATAATATGAATCTACAGTATTTACTGTCTTCAAGATGTAGCATGAATTACCTCAACAAAGATGCTTAAGAAGATAGATGCAAAACGTAACAATCACGAACAGGAAGTACAAAAACGAAAACTTCTTGGATAAGGATATCTACCTAGGTACCTACAAAACCAACTAGTACAATTTCAGGCACAATTCAAATGTCGCCGAGACCTGAAATCAATAGTACGGACGTGGTTGTAACAATCGGTCAGTTAAAACAACTACTGTACAGTGGAGTAATTGCGTCCCTAACGTGCTAAAAAAACTTTTGATTGAAATCATATATTCATTCTTTCTTTTTTCTCTTGATTAGACATATTCCTGGTTTTGTCATTACAAAATCAGAGAAACTGTAAATATGTTAATTTATGTTACCTTTTTCATTTTTATATGTATCAATATTAATAGTATTTTGCATATGAGGTACAAAACTTTACATAACTGGACTTTTTTAGGTATTGTGTAATTAAGGTTTTGCTCACATGAAGTAATGAAATACTTGTCAAAATGTTTTATTATTTTTTATCATTTTGTACACTGCTTCTCTACATATTCTACAGCCATTTGTTGAACACGAATCACGTCTTCCTGAGTACCATACTGTTCTTCCAAATTCATAAACTTTTTAAACAGGATCTTCATTTTTCTAGGTGGTAACGTCTGAACAACTGCTCTCTCTAGAACTTTTCTGTAAATACAAATTATTATAAGGTAAATTCTCTATGAAATTAAGAAGACAAAATATAGTTGAAACAATATGTTTACCTTGCTATATCAATATCATTAGATTTAACTAGGGAATCAATATAACAAGACCATATATCCACCCGTTTCGGATAGGAACTTAGAATTTGCTCAAACAGAGTTTGTGCTCTCTCTTTATCCCCAAATTTGTTCTCCATAATCGCAAACCTTGCCATTAGATTTACATCTGTGAAATTTATATTATATTAGTATTTTATTCTTTATAACATTTTATTTCTGTTGTGTACATACGTTCAGATGCTGGCAAAGATTGCAATGCTCTTTGCATAATATGCCTTGATTTGTCCTTCAAACCCATTTTTACCAAAGCTTCTCCACAATTAAACCATATTTCGGGGATATGTTTAAACTTTCCAATCATGGTATTAATTGTTTTCTCTAGTTCGATCTGCCTGCCAGCCTCGACATGAACAGTCAACATGTGATTGTATATTTTTAGTGAATCGTTAGACCTTACTGCCTCTTGAAAAACATCATTCAATGATTCAGGAATTCCAAATTTAGACTCTAAATTCAACCAAGCATTCCAAACGTTTAATTTTTCATTCTCTTCCCTGAAATTAATCGTTTTCACCGCTCTTCTCGCAACTGCTCTTGCTTTCTCGATTTCTGTCGTCTGTAAATGGTATGCCATATACTGTAACCATACTATTGAACTGTCTGGACTAGCTAAAACTAATCTGTCGAACTGATCTACAGAATTTGGTAACAGTTTATTGGCAAGCGCTTCTTCTCTTTGACGAATTTCACGTTCCTTCTGTCTTTCTTGTTCTCGACGTTCAGCAGCGCTTAATTTCTTATTTTTCAGCTTTGGTTTTTCCTCTAATTCATCTTCACTATCGCTAGATGACTCTTTATCCTGAAGGAGAGTTAGATCAGGGTTGTCATCCCAGAAAAATCCACACGCAGATGTCCTTGGCTTCTGCTCGCTATCCTTATCATTATTAACATTTTTAAGTGCGTATCTTAAATTTTTTTTGGAAGGTTTGGTATCTTCCAGTTCAATCTTTCCTTCTTCTGTTTGTTCAACACACATTGTCTTTGAATATTCCTTTTCTAAATCATTCTCTGATTTTTCTCTGCTTCGTTTCCCTTTGTTTTCCATCTTTGGTACTTCCGGTAACCTTTCAATTTTTATTTTTTTGGCGAGTACCACGTTCTCTTGATTTTGTTTCTTTCTTTTCAAGTTACTATTATCACCCGATTTCTCTCTCACACAATACTTCTTTTCAAATGCAGATTTTATGATGCAAATAGGCATAATATCGGATTCTTCGGAATTTAATAAGGCGTAACATTTGATTTTAGAATGAATAGTATAAGGTGTTAGATCTGGCTGTAAATCATTTATGTGACGACGTACAGGTATCGCAGCTAAAGTTCCTTTACCAATACCTTGTAGGAATACCAAAATAAACCAATTTGTCACCATTAAGATTCTACCACGTAGCAATTTGCCATCAGGGAATTGTATTTGCTTATTTTGTTTGGCACTTATTTTATGCATTATTGACGATAACGTGGTCAATTCGACAAGCTCGTGTACGTAATTTTTCCATATAATCGTCCCAGAAATTTTGTCCCCTATTTTTTTATTTTCAGAGTAATGATCCCTAGACACTATACCTAGCAAGTTATTCTGCAATTGAACAACCAAACCATCAGCTGTAATTTTTTCAATCTTTCCACTAACCCTCTGCCCTAATTTTACAGATGCAATTGGTCTGTTTTTGTAATATGAATTCCTTGAAAGTTCTACTAATTTATTAAAATACAGGACCAATGTATCCAATGCTGCCACCATTCTACTTTTAGGATCAGATAGATCATCATATATTTTCTTTAGCGACAATGTTAGTCCTAATTGTTGTTCTTTCTTGTTAATAGAAAGTATTTTTGCCATTAAAATTTGGTTCGTGTGCAGTAGATTAAAATTACTAACGTTACTATAGGACACATATCCAAATGGCATACATTCTGCAACTGGTAAAATTAGTCTTATACCATCTGGCTCCATATCTTTGATCGTACAAGGTATACAGTCTCCCATTTTCAGTTTTTCAAAATTTCTGTATCTTCCTTGAGTTACAAAAGTCCTAGTTAAAATTAAATTAGGTACTGTAGCAAATACAAGAGCTGAAAGTTTATCACCAGGAACATATTTTGATGCTAGTAGAGCTGCTATCTCCATACAAGGTGACATGTGACCAGCTGGTAAAAATCCTGTACTAACGGTTTGTCCTTCATTTTTACTGATTCTTAAATACAATCCTTGAGTCGATGATTCTATTATTGTGCCTTCTACTTCTTCACCAACATCGAATGTTGCTTTTTCAACTTGTATGTCCTGATTAGCCACATTTAGAATTATTTTTTCCGAATCTGTGTTCACTGTCTGAATTTTTACCAAAATTGTTTGGCCAATTGAATAGTTCCAATTTACTTTAGATGTTTCCGTGTCGAGAGCAGTATGTGGAATCCAACCTTTAACATCCCCGAAAAATTTTACCAATATTCCACGCTTATGTATTTGAATGATAGTTGCGTGGTGTTTCGAGTCAATTTTCGCGTCTTGTATGTTTGCTAAAATGGGCAAGTCACTCGTTATTAAAGATCTTTTCAAAGTAAGATATACTTTTTTTCGGCCTATATGAACGAACAAAACTCTTGCTTCTACTTCCTTGTCGACTTTCAGCTTCTTCAAGGCACTTAAACCCTCATCAGATATATGATCTGGTGCAATTTGCCCATTAAATTTACCATGTTGTACATTAACGAAACCATTCACTTTATCAATGTTTGTAATCTTTACATTTACCACATCACCAGGTTTAAAATCAGACAATGAAAAGTACTTCTGTTCCAACAGTGAATGCTGCATGGTACAAATATAAATTCCATCTAACCAGCTGTATGATAATATTCTACATTTATGTGTGGTACCAGGTGCAAATTTTTCAATGATTTTATCGAATTCAACGCTTGTTCTTTTAAAGGAAACGAATCCGCGTATTCCACTCTTAGTTAATTGTAGTACTATTCCACCAGATTCTCTGAATAGAACAGTAGCTTCTTCTACAATATCTCCAGGCTTAATAATATTGTTTCTATTTTTATCTATCGTCGAGCTGAAGTATGCAAATTTGATGGTCGGCAAAATATATAATAATGTTCCAGTAATTTTCAGACTATTTGAGTATTTAGATAAGGGCTCATCTAAATATGTTTGATTTATGAATCCTATATTGTTTTCATCTAATGAAACACATAAACCATTAGACAAAACTTTCTTTATAGAAAGATTAAATTTTGTGCCTGGCATCAAGCTGTCCAATGATTTAATTTCTGTTTCACAAATAGCCTTAACAAGCTTCTGTTTCAAAGTTAATGTAATCGTTGATGTATTCTCATTAGTTTTAACTTCTTTAACATAGCATAGAAGCTGTTTACCTGGAACTACATAAGACTTCTTAGTAATAACTATTAATCTTTTTCATAAATGTAAATACTATTTAAATTTACTTACACAAACATTTTTCATTGCCACTTTCCTTAGTAGGAATAAACGCTCTTACGTTTATTAAACCTGTATCGACCACATAACCATGATCTTCTATACTACTAATAGTACATACTATTTTTGAGCCACTATCTAAATTAGTAACACCTAAACTTTGATTTATCAGACTGGGCTCAAGAGATATCGAAATTTGCGATATCTCTTGCGATTGTATAGCTTTTACATAACATACGACATAATCTCCATGGGTATATAACTCAGGAAGGGACTTAAATTCATTAGTCTGAGAATCTTGTGATTTGACCAAACTTTGCAACAAATTTGTGTAACATTCACTGATATCTGTAATTTGGGCACGACCTAGTAAGCCGCCTGGCAAAGATATCAGCAAATCGTAGTTTGTCACTTCAGAAATACATCCTAATACCACTAATCCTTCAGATATTGTTGCATATGATAATCGTTCTGCAGTGTTGGGAACAAAATTTAGTTCCTCTTCGTCTTGTTTCTTTGCTCTCTGTTTCTCACGATTCCTTTTACCAATTTTCTCATATTTGTCAAATAACTATTAACATACAAATATTGAATAAGTAATTTTAAAATATCAAAATATGATGGATATATGTAATAAATTTACCAAATCCGATGGTTTTCTTTTTTGTACTTCTTTTCCACCTCTTGGAAAGTTTTTCAATGTCATCTATAAAAAATAATTATGTTACTACTACATTATAAAAAGAAAATTTACAAAAACTGTAGAAAAGTATAAAGTACAGGGTTAAAATATTATTGAAGATAATAATATATCAAATTTAACGATTTATCTTCTTGAAATTTTACCTTTCTCAGTGTTAAATAATTATCTTTTTGCGAAAAAAATACTACATTCACACACGGTGTAAGTCGTTGTGGCGGTTTCTGTCGCGTTTAATATTTACAGGTTATGTTAGCAACATAACCCGTAACAGAACTTTCCTCTATTCGTAATACAAAATGGAATCGTACATATGATTAATAAAATTTTATTTCACATTTAATGTCGCAACACATTAATATACAGATATAGAAATTATCCTATAAATATTATATTACTAATATATAGTGCTATTTAATTATTTATCCACAAGTTCACGCTTTTCAGTCGGTAGTCGCTGTAATCTGCAATATAGGTTAGATTTGTCAGGTAATGGTGGTATTAAACCTGCTGCGACGTATTTTCCATCACTTACGAGAAAATTGTATACTCCACAAGCTTGTCTTACCGGAAGTATTTCAGATCTAATATTATATTTCATTAATACCTTTTTTATTTCTAGAACTCTGTTATATTTATAATTAGTTTCAAGACCTAAAACTACGAGATCTAGTGCTGGATGTACAATAGTGAATAAAGATAAAGTTGCTTCATTTATGTCCTTTGCAGAATCGATATTCCAAGACAGAATCGTTCCACCAAAAATTACAAGAGGACCCAATAGTAATGAATTATCGTTTAATTTAAATCCTATCTATAAAAGTAATTTATACTTTAAAGTATACAACTTTATCAAGTAGTCTTATAAGGGCTACAAAATTGCTTTATACCGGTAAACATTTGGTTATTAAAAATCTGTTGTGTGTCTCAGCAATATTTTGATTATTAATGATATCTATTGTTGTTTTACCAGGTCCATCATATTCTTTGCTAGTTCTTGAAGTATGGAATTGTCTGTAAAAAAGAATTATTTGAAAATCAAGTTAACTACACATTCTTTTTCCCTGCAAAATTTTTTTTTAAAAGACATAATTTAATACATACTTGGTATTTTGTAATAATCGCTCTAAGATAGGAAAAGTTTTGGTCAAAACCATTATAATAATCTAATTAATATTTAATAATTACTTATTTATTTTGTGAAGTAATCAATGTCAATCAGAAAGGAAATTACCTCTCTGGTACTGTGTTCATCCGAACATATGACTCGGAGTCTCGGAATAACTATAACCATTCTATCTTCTTAATAGTCTATGACTGTCATGGATATTGTTTGATTGGTCGATTCAAATAGTATCAAAAACTTTTACCAGTACAAAAATATAGTGTTCAGAATAGTGAATAAAACCTAACAATATCCTATCTTAAACTCGATCATAGAGATGTTCGATCAGCCGCAACATCCCCTTCCAATTTTCGTGTATTTTTAGAAATATTGTATGGAAAATAGTTTATCAGAGAGAAATAATTAATTTATTTTGACACGATATGGATAACGATTCGACAGTGAAAATGAGCAAGGGCTGCTGGAAATTTGATGAAGAAGATCGAGGTAAGACTTAAAACGCGGCAGGTTATTGAATGATAAATGTCAAAAGGCAAAATAAAACGTAAATAATTACGTACTACCATAGAATCATTGCGTTACAATTATTTTTTTAATCCATTCACAAAATTATTAACCATGTAATTATATGTCGTATGCACTTCGTACATTTTGAACATTAGAATTACCGATGATTAAAGTAAAAAACTTGTATTTGAAAAAGCAAAAAGAAAATACGTATAATGCGAAGCTTTATCCGTATATTCTTCCATAATACTTTGTAAAAAATGCAAATTTCCAAAAATATACTATTGCAGATCTATAAAATTTCTATAAAAAATTATATATTAAGAATTTTAATCATTCTGATAAATCTGATATTAAGGAAATTTAAAATAGCTCCTATTGCATAGTTAGTTAAAATCTTTATTTTGTCATAAAAATTAAATGTTTATTAATTTTATAGCGCTGTACATAGACATTGAAGACGACACTGAAGATGATAGAGAAAATAAAGTATACAGCTGCTGGGATCAAACGCCTGATATACTTCTAGAGAAAATTTTTTCTTACTTAACTATTCGCGAAAGATACTATGCATCTTTGGTATGTAGGTCATGGTATCGTGCCTTTAAATTGCCAGGGGTATGGTCTACCTTTACATTGGAGGATAATACACTTACTAGAGGCAAATTTAACTATCATAGTGGTTGGCAATATGTGTTAGATCATATGAGAGCTTCTGCATGTTTGAATAAAGTTGGCAGGAATTTCACATCTCTAGTTTTTGACCCTATGTTGAATTTCTATAATCTTTATGAATTCATGAACATGATATCTTGGTATACTGAGAGACAAGGATCGGATAATACATCAGTGGCAGGAGTCGGTACTCACATTCGACGACTTAAGTTTACATTTCCTTGTAACATGGCAAATAGAGATGATCCTGATAGTATTAGACTTTTTGGTACTGGTGGAAAATTACTAGAAGCATTGAAAAGGCTAATGCGTAATTTACGTAATTTGAGATGCTTAGAATTGATAGATCTTATGTTAGATACCAAAGAAGCTTTACATTTAATGGATGATATCTGTGCCAATTGTACCCAAACATTGACGAAGCTGATTCTAATCAATACCACAAGGTATTATTGCCCCCTTCTACATGTAGGAGTATTTATTAATTTAAATGTAAGTTTATTCAGCATAAAAATATAACACAATTCATATGCGTTATTTAGCTTAAAATATTTGTTTTATGCAAAGGTATTAGTCATTAGTCCACAAAACCTCCATGAAGATGTGATAGATTTAATTGGTTATACTAAATTACAACATCTTCATATCCTCCAAAATCGCTATAGCCAGAAAGATGTCACAATGACAGTGGTAATAATTGTGAATATTAATTTTATAAAATGCATGGTTCCAAATACAATAATTTAATTGATCTTTATTGATTTAGCCTACAAGAAAAGCTTGGATAAAAATGAAAAAAAACAATCCATACATTAAAGTACATTTTGAAGTGGAAAGTTATAAACCTTCGGATACACTTTTGCCTATTAATTTGTTAGAACATGGGATTATTCCATGTCACAGTATAGTTTTAAATGCTCCAAATACACGGGTTAGTATATTCTGTGATTACTTGCATATATTTGTTAAATTTAATAATCCAAAGATTAATTACATAGATTAAAAATTTCAGATTCAATCTTCAATTATTCGTAATCACGGAACGTTTTTCGCATCGAGAATAAGGGTGTATGCACTCAAAGGTCTAACCAAATTTTTTGCGCGTAGAAATTTTTGGTACAGAATGGATGAAGCAATAGTAGAATTTTGCAAAATGTGTCCAAACCTTCATACACTGGTATCACTTTATGTTTGAACGAATTTCTGATGTATATCGTGATTGTCTTAAAATCAGACTCTATGACTCTAACTCTTAATGTGATAGCATGCATTCGAATTTTTGTTATACAAAAGGCTTTATTTCTATTTGTGTAAGTTTTATCTAACTAGATTGCATATATAATGGAATTTAAAGAAACACATTGAAAATATGAAAAACATCTTTTACAGCTTCTATGGATTTATTTATATACATATGTTGTGTGGCAATATATCAATGATTTCTCAATAGTACACAAGGCAACAGATTTAAATTCAGATCGATTACTGTATCAATGACTTGGAAGCCAATCAGTGGGAGGCAAACATTTTACCATGACACATTTGATAACTTGCCTGGGCTTTTGGTTATTGAACGAATAATACTTCATACAATTACGTTAATCCACGGATTGGTTTCCTTAGTATTCAGCTAATACATTTGTCAAATTGTCTTTCAAATAACTAACTCATAAAAAAGATTTTGAGTAAATTGAATTCATAATTCAACAGACTTGTATATTTAATAAATGTTTTTCTGCAGATGATTCGAGATAAAATTTCAACCGCCACGATATTAGAAATCGTGTCTACAGCAAAAAACTTGCGTTGTTTGTACGTCCGGAGATATTCAATCCTAAAGAAATGCGATGGGGATTGGTTAAAAATTATGAATTGGTCACCAGAACATTATCAGTGGATTAAAGAAAATAGTCGTAGCTATGAAAGTACGGAAAAAGAGGTATCTAGAATACTAAACTACAGGTGGCACATGCTAACTGAAAGAGAATTTAGAGATCAAATGGTAAAATTATATTTATGATGTTCTCATAAAAGAAAAAAAGGAAAAATTCTTACAAAAAGTGTTTTATATTAAACAGATTGCGATTATGCAGTAATTACACTTTTATAAAGTAATATGCGTGTGAAAAGTACCGTTTGGATAGTTTATGTATTACATATAATTTGTCTAATGTATTTATACTTTGACATAACTGTGATGATGTAGGTAAGAGATTTACTATATATTTCAAGATGATTGACGGGGATTGTTATGTACACAGGTCTGTACAATAATCGAATATGTAAAATAATAAAATGACAGTAATTGCAAGTATCTCCACTTTATTTTATCATATAATATATAATGAAGAATTCCTATCCTATATTTCATAACTTATGTAATTATGTACAATGCCAATTCATATATTTGTATATATCGATTCTTAATAACATAACTTATTTAAATAGTTACATCTAATACAAACATTTAGCTATAATTTTGTGTACATTCTAAATATTACAGAGGTTAAAACAATCGATAATAATTCAAGCATTAAAATTAGAAAAAAAATGATTTTTATACCGCAAATTTTACAAAATTATACTAACGTAACAATAATCATTAAATTCAATAGAGAAAAACAAGTATAATAGATACTAAGCAGTTTTATAGCATGTACATATTTTAATATTGTATATACAGAATTGAAATAGTATTAAACAACATTCGACTGTAATTAAGAACGAGTTAAAACAAATTTTCTATCTACCCAATTTAAACGAAATTTTGAAGTATAACAGTTTTTTTGTTCATCTCTATTTACAATTTAAAATAGATCATCGTGGAGAATAGTATGCAATAAATTTTCTTATGTCCTTATAGAATGGTTATAATAAATAAAAAATTTAATCGTGTTTCTTATTTGAAAAAAAAATTATCTAGCGTATAAAAGCAGAAAGTTGAAGAATCACGGTGCCAAGGCTGCCGATCGTTTGTCCCGGTTTTTATTACGTTGAATAGTACGTGCCTTAAATGCAGCAGCATTCATCAATGTCTAAATGAAATATAATAAAATTCACTCAATTAATTATTTTGTTTCTTTAAAGTTAATGATAATTAATTTCTTGGAATTAAACTTAGCAAACTTACTCTTTCTAATTTAGTCGTTTTCTGATTTGATGGTATCGGTAAAACTTTGTTACCAAGATGAAAGATTTCACGCAGAAGTTGATTTTCTGCAAGATGAATATTTATACCTGGACCAAGCAATCTACAGCATGCGTTGTACTGAGTTCGTGCACACCATCCTTCTAAATACAGAATTTCTTGACCAAATTTTACATGCATTTCTGGTACAATGTCTTCCTAATAAAAATCATAGACGTCATCAATAATACAATATACGGGTGAATGCATACAATATTTCAATATTCTTATTGTGAAACGCACGTCTATGTAACGAAGTATGTCTCTGAAATTAGCTCTCTGTTGCTTGCGATCTTTTTTTGCTCTGTACTTGTTCGAATCCGTAGCCAGCTCTTTTAACACCTCAATTAGATCTAACGACCAATCTTGCTCGTAATCACAAGAGAAATCGCGACCCAGTTCGAATATTACAGCTAGGGCCTCGCCAGCCGACAATCTTATGTCCAAATGCGGTGATTCTAGTAACTCGCATAATCTATTCAGGGACCTTTAATAAAAATGGTTAATTTTATTATTTCACGCAACTTTTTAGCCCATTTGGAGATACTTACGGCATGTAACTATTGGTTCTATTGCTCGCAAGCAAATTATATATATCAGCTGGGGGCATTACTGTTAAAAGAAGTGTCCATGCTGATATAGCCGCAGAATGTAATGCTGCAACCTCCACAGATATAGTCGCTATAGCACCATTCCCTTTTAGGTAAGAACCAGAAAAGATAGTAGACAGTAATTGCACGATTTCCATAGTGACGGTCGCGTCATTGCCCGATAAGAATTGATTCATGCTTAGAGCCCAACAACACTGTAAGTAGATAATTTATTATTCGCATGTAAATCGAACTGTTGTTTTTTTTTTGTTTTACCTCTGAACGCGCTTGTGTGGAAGCCGTGGTGTCGCTGGCGATAAGAGTTAAAGTACTTTTCAAATCACGACAGACTACTTCTGCGCTTTCGAAAGCTCCCAGTTGAACACAAAGCAAGGTACTTAACCTGGCTGCTGTAGATTGTTCTTCGCCACGGCCCTTCTTCAAACCCCGCTCCACTGAATCTGTGATGGTCATTTTCCTATCCTCTACAAAATCTGGAATGTACTTGATGGCAAAGATTTTTTCCATTCCTTTGAAGCAAATTGTTCTGCCCTTTGCACTCTTCTGTGTTAAACCATCAATTGCTTCCTTCAGTTTCTCCTCGAATGCTTCTTGCTGCACGAATTCATCAACCTCATTATCATTCACATCATCCAACATGCTGCGATTGTCAGATTGACTACTGGATATACTGCATGCATCATTATTAATCGAATCTTCATCAGATGTTAGCTCAGCTCTTTTTCCAGCATGACCTACAGGCAAAGTGATCTTTTTGTTACAGGCAATATTTAATAAATAAGAAATATTGTAAGAAGGCAAACAAGATTCTATTTTTATTATATAAAATAATACATTGAAAAGAAGATAAAGGATAAAATGATTAATAACATAAATGATGAATGATCAATATCTGTGTTTAATTTATGTAGATAATAGTAGTCAAACATAGCAGATATTAAAAGCAAATGTCATATTACATAATGTGAAGTCTAAACAGCTGTTAGCTGTTGCTATCTAAGATAATTGTATCACATGTGACTGTCTAGATAAAAATTTAGTCAATCTATATAGAATTATAATTCCACAAAAAGTCATTAAAAAAACAGCTGTATAACTTATTATAAAACAGAAAATTACTACAACACATTGTGTGATATAAGTGTTACACATTCATTATAGATATTTGCAATTCTAATGAATGCAACTTTTCAAATGTTTATGACGCATATTGATAATTGCATGATATGTATGATTTGTATAGATAGATTACTTGTATCAAATCACATAGAATTAAATTGTATGATTTAGCTCATTATAATCTTTTAATTTTTAATGTGTATAAAAATAATCAACGTTCTTAAAGTATGAACGTTATTATTTGTAAAATGAAACGCAAAAGTAACACAGCTCAAACTCGCATCAAGGAAATGATAAATTTACCATAATAATCTGTAAATGATAAATAACATTGGATTGAATACTACGTATGACGATCTAAATTTAGTACACATAATGCGAAAAAAGCATCGGTTGTTTTGAAAAGCATGATTCATCTACCTAAACTTTCGTGTAAGCTTCTGTAACATACGAAACATGTCTCTTTTTGATTAAACATTTTGCGATTCAAAGAAAAATTTAATATTTACAGAACAAGCATTTCCGCATTGTTTTCTATATCTCGTTATGCAATACGAATAATATAGCGATTGGTATCGTTAGTTCTTAATATTTCGAACATACAAATTTTCCTTCTATGTCTAACCCAAACCCATGTGCGAAAAGCATGAAAGTCACATGGGGATAGGTGGTAATGTCACGACGTTACTTCGACTCGAACATATCGCCAGAAATTTCATAGATCGATATACAATTTTTTCAGCCGCGACATCATCTTGTGACTTTATTTGTGATATCGTTAAAATAATCAGAATAGCTGACCGTCTAGCACGTGACGTAAGGCGAAATAAATAACATTTCCACTGCCTGATGAGTCATTCCAGGAAAATGTTGATAATTTAATAAAGAACGTTTAGCGCAAAGTTAATCGAAACTCTTTTGGTCGACGCCTGGCCTTGAAGATATTTTAAAATGATCATTTTGCATTCGTAAATCAGCAGGCAAATGAAATGAAAAATGAAAAGCAACTTTTCCTCACCGGATTTTCGCCTTCTACCTCCTTTGCCTGGCATCGTTCTTCACTTTCCTTATAGCACAATTGATACTAACAGAAATACTTAATCAAGAGGGTAAATGTCTTGCACTATTAATTTTCTTTCGTATACTGAACACACTGCATGAATTTTTAATTAAAATCTGGTAAAAACTCATTAACATGTTGCGAATTGTTCAAAACATACACGTCGAGACAGCCTACGATGGGCTTTCTCAAGTGCACTGTCTTTCACAACCTGCGCTGCGAATCTACCCGAACGTAGGCGAATGTGCGCAAAACACTGATTGCGCATGTGGTATAAATTTCTATAAAAGTCACGTGCTTGCCAATGAGCTGGTCGATTTGATTGAACCAGGGGAATAAGACCAATCAGCTTGCATCAATTGAGCCATCGCGCATGTGATACTGTCAGTTTCAGTAGAAGATATTCTCATTTTATTCGAGCGTTTTGCGCGCGATAATATGAAACGCATATATCGTATTTCGGGGAATGTTCATATGAACTTTTGAATGGCGTTTTAGTCCAGTGCATGCATAATACAAATAGAAATACGATGATTCGCAAAAGAATCTGTACACCTGTCAACATCTTTTATGAACATATTATGTCTGTTATACGAAATATTTTGAAGTTTTATTAATTTGTAATGAAATCCAAATATTATGATTATATTGGTAAAATTTTTAACGATTCTGAAAACGTGTAAATAAGTTACAAGATATTTGGTACAAGTATATATTTTACATAAATATTTGAACAACTAATCATTTATAGTGTTAATAAGTTTCAATATTCAGTGGGACCATTTTTGATAGTTATTGTACGCATAAAGTGACTATTCATACTGACACTCATTTTTTGTTAAATATAAGTTTGCAATAAGTATCTTGCAACTTCTATATCTCAGATTGAATTAAAATTTTGTCAATATAATTATATCATCTCATTATAGTGCTAATATAATTTCAAATTATTTTGTATAATAAACATAGCATACGTGAAAAGTTTTCAATGATGATTGTATAAATATGTTTACAAGGCATTGTACTTTGCTATAGCAATGCCATTAGTGCTTGAATGTTATAGCACCATGGACATCAATCTATACTGCATTGAGATACAAAAATCAATAGGACATCATGAGGTACGAATATCATTATTGAACATATAAATTTGTACTATTGTAAAAAGATCTGTATCACATAAGAAAAATTGTATATTATTTTATATTTTCGAATATAAAAAAGCGTTTCGCAATGATACATTTTCATTGTAACAATAACATAAGAGTATATACAATGAAGAAATGAATATACACACGTTTTAGCCTTAAATATCACGTAAAGAGATACATTGTATCTACGCTACAATAAATTAGAGGTAAATGATTACAATTATATGAGACTTGTTATTGCATATAATTCATAGTAGTTATATTACAAGTCTGTACGAATTTAGTTGATTACATTACTATGGTACAAAATTGAATATATTCCAAGTGTAGCAAAAGTGAAGAAAGATCTAAATTCTACTGTAGTTATAACTTATATTTAACATTTGTTTGTATATTCAGATGGACACTTACAAATATGTCAGTCTATTCTGAGGTACCAGAATCATTAGAATAGTACAAATTTTGTTTATTACATTGCAATCAATGTAGTGAAAAAAGTTTTTGAAGATAAAAAAATTTATTTTTTTTTTATACATTGGAATGTTACTTTTACTTTCAAAGGTATCACATATTATGCTTCATTGAAAACCTAATATTTTGAATAGTAAAATTTATATTTGTAGAAAAAAAATCTTTTTATCTCCCAAAGTAGTTTCTTTGTACATAAACTCTATTAGAACTAAATCTTTTATACAAATCTTAATGACACAAATACTAGACTTATTGTAACTAGTAAATTAACTTTGAAGTTAGAAGCAGCACTTTCAAGTGCCATCATATTCTGACATGGTGTTGCTCTTCGAATAAAATTAAATATAGAATCCACAATATTTGCTGGTGTTGGATCTGAACATTCTTCCAGATCTTTTACAATACAACTTTGAAGTTTGGACATGTCCCTGCAAATACATAAAAAAAATATAATTTATATTTATAGCCTTTTTTATCATTATCATCAATTTACTATACGTAAGTGCATTGATTCTTACGTGCATTCTTTATTTCCAAGGGCAAGGAGTGGAAGATTATCTAACAAATGTAAAGTTTCAGTGTTGGAATCTGGTTGAATTATATAACTTCCCAACGTAGAGTTTATACACTGTTGAATTTCCTGTTGTTTTGACTTCAGACACTCTGGCCCATTTGCAGATATGAAAACTGCAAGCAATTAAAATGTTTTTTGGCAATGATTAGATACTAGTTTTCTATATTAAATGATCCAACAAAGGAATACATACGAGCAATACGATCTCCTTCTTTGTAACATACAAAATTTAAGAGGGAATCTGTAATATTATGAACAAGTTCCTTATTTTTTCGTTCCTGTGGTTGTACACAATGTTCCACTGCTGTGGTAAAATTTCTGACACATTGCTTAAGAGTGGGAGTTTTTTGGCAGTACTTTTTGAACACTATATCCAAATCTCCAGTAGGCTTGTACTGTTCCATTTCTTGCTCCAATGCTGTGTAGTTAACAAACGAATCAAGGCACTGTTTGAATTTATCCCTTGCATTCTCAACATTCTCAAATGCGCCCTCTCCCCCATATTGCTCGCATCTTTGTTTGAAAACATTTGTAGCTTCTTCCAGAACATGTATTCCAGATGTGTTGATATTATTTATATTAGGTATTCCACTAGATGAGGTTAAGTTGATGGCACTGGAAACTTTGTTCAACACTTTTTCCGCATTGGGCAAGTCTTGTTGAGAAATAGTGTGTCCAAGAAAGCCTGTAATGAAAAATAATTAATTTATTATTGATATATCGATTTATATAAATATAAGAAAATTTATAATAGACCTTTAATTCATATGCAAATATTTTTTTCCTTTTTCCAAAATAATTCTTAATTATGTATTTTAAATAAATAATTTTTAAATAATTCAAATTTTTTTTTTTAAATAAAATATTCTACTAATAGTAAATTTCCAACAATTCTCTGTTCAAACATTTAATGATTAGCCCAATAAAATCTTTAACTAGATTAAAAAAACATTTATTGCTGTGTATAGCTTTTAATTATCTTTTTAAAATGCTGAAGTCCAAAACGTTTATCTTCGCGGCTATTAAAAATCTTGTTTTGTAGCATTTCCTGTTCAGAAAGGAAGTAAATGTCATGTGGACTTTGCATTGGTTGTTGCTTCGACTTGTAACCACAAAGTATCTATTTTTTATCTGCGTAATCTCCGAAAGTAATTAAATTATTTTGCCATTTAGCATTTATGTCGGTGAGAATTAGAATCAATTTAATTACTCTTGTTGTTTTACGAATATATTTCGATACAGCGCAAATATTGTATGTGCACTTTTAGCGTTTTCGAGGAAAACAATTTAAAACATTCAATTGCACTTTATATCTAAATAAGTACCTTTTGCATTGTATTTATTTTTATCAATCCTATTATAAGGTCCGTTTTAAGAACATAAAATGTCAAAAATGGATCCTTAAAAATATCTCTATAATATAATAAACAAAAATATCATTTTTAATAAATTTATAAAGTAGATATAAATGTAATTTTTATACAGCATAAAGAAACAATCAAGAACTATTCGTTGCTTATAAAAACGTAAATTTCACAAAAGGTGAACATAAAATAATTGCACAGTAAACCATCGATTTATAGGTTACGATAACGTAAAATTTCTGATAAAATGGATTAGAATAATAAGGAAAGTATATAAAATATATTTTGCACCAGGTTAAATATGTTTTCGTGTGTTCTATGCATATTCTGTTTGTAAAAAACTGAAGCAGTTTCATAGAGTACAAAGTGCATGGATTGAATCAACGTGCAATCTGTGCGTTCGTCACACGTGTACTGTAATGATAAGTAGTCCGGTACAAGGAGAGAACAATGCAGTCTTTAACTTTACTTCCCATCAATACATGATTCCTATGATTGTTATACTATCTTTGTAAATATCTATGTGAGGTACTCTATTTATTAAACATCTGCACAGAGATCATACATTATGTCCATAAATCGAGCATTCGATACGCTATAACTGCATTTAATCCCAATGACCGTATTGTTATCGATTACGCGAGTATGTACGAAGGTCATTTTCGTTTCTTGATCATAAAGTCGAAAGCAAGATTGACTGTTTGCTATGTTCGATATAGAACAATGACCAGTTTTTTCAAATAATACATAACCGGAAACAACTGCGTTTTGATTGGTAACACTTAACCCTGACGTGTTTGTTCATAAAACAACGTTTCCTATTAGAGGCACTATTCATCACACAAAAAATAAACCATTCGTAAATATGATTTTACACATGCGATCATCTTACGTATACCAAATTTTTTCTTCCGTCTCGGTCGACCGTGCACGCAAGTCTCCTTTTTGTTTTTATAAGATATCGCGTGTCATGAATCATTGTTAGGAATTCTGTCAATGAAAAAAATAGAGAAAAAGATGCAAAACAAACGATCTAATCATTTCTAACTAATAGGAAGGAGAAAATTCCATGTAGCAACTTACCAGAGAGGAATATCATGGCAGTTAATGTGGTAGAGTATTTGATCATTTTTATTTTGTTGCTAAAATATGTTCGACCAGGGATTGTGTGGAGATGTTTGCCAACGTCGGAACACTATGTATTATCCGGAAAAGTAGAGAAAAGTATTTATATGATGAAATAACGAGACAGAAATGTACGTTCAGTTACGCATCACTACAAGTGTCACTCTGAGCGCATTCGAAATGTTCTGTTTATTATAAGAAGCGTACGCCGATATGTCAGCGTTGTCCGGAAAATTAGTGAAAGGAAGAAAGATATGAGAGCGAGACACAGTGATTTAGAAAGCGGAGGACAGAGATACACTGTAGTAACTCCCGAGAACAATATTCCGATACTAAGTTGTTGAGCGCACGCGCTCCGCTTATATAAATCTCATATGCATAGTATGTATATATACTCCATATACCACCTTTGCTTCTGTGTTAATTTTAATTCGATTCTATGTATATGTATGCACATATATATATATCACCTAATGTAATTCTAGTTGTCTTGCATAATTTTTCCTGTTTTGAAAATAAACAAGTAATTCTGCATTGAATAAATTATACTAAAATAATTATATCTATATAATTTAATAGTAATTGAATATTTTACACAGAAAGTTATAGAGTTTGGATTGATCCTTAATAATATAGAATTTAGGCAATCTTTAGGATATTTTATATGTAACAAATATCGATATAATTTATTTGGTAATTTATACTTTATAAGATGTACTTAAAGAATTGGTCATACAGATTCCTCGGTAGTATAGTGGTTAGTATCCCCGCCTGTCACGCGGGAGACCGGGGTTCGATTCCCCGCCGGGGAGGTATCTTTTTTGCATAATTTTCAAATAGCTTTCTCTCGTTTTTTTCTTTCCTTTTTTATATAATTATAACGTAAAAAATATACATTTTAATAAATGTCTATATTTCGTAAAGTATACTTAAAACTATATTTTACTGTCGCTACTTTGAGACGTTTGATTAATATCCGACTACAATTATTTAATCCAGTTCATTCGCCGTTATGAAATGGCCTTGCTATGAAAATGCAAGGATCGTTGTCACGCCGTAAGACAAAGTCCTCTATGTCCTGGCTGTTATTGTAGTCTTTTGTACACGACTGTATACTTATATACTTGTATACTTTTACTCTTGCAAATATTTGATCCTTACAATAAATAGTAGAGACTTCAGTGATATATTTAAGCATATATGCTTTTAATGATTCACAATATAACGAGGTCCAAAATTAAAGCATCAAATAACAGCGCTGATTGGTGCAATGACAATCAGGGCCGCATGCGATACACTGTCTTTTTGAATACCGTCTATACCAATGGTAAAGTCCATGCAATATTAAATTAGGTTTCAAGTCTCTACATTCTTAAAGTGGTGTTATCCTTTTAAGTGCTTTTCCGTAATACAAAAGGGGTGACTTTAGGCCTTAATTCGTAGGACACAGTCATAGGAAAAGTATTACAATTTCATTTTCTTCAATCAATCAAAATATCCCATTTCAAAGAAGTCGGTAGGAATTATATTTTGATATTCCATTTTTAAAAGCTTTACTAGCAACTTCTTCAAGCAGTAGATAGAAAGATTACAACCAAATCAGTGAATGAATACCTTTGATGTATCTTTTGAGAGTTCGATTAGTGAGAAATTGGTGAGTGAGTTTCGGGTTATATTTCGCTGTTGAGTGCACAAGGTTTCACGTGAACAACATAACAACTTAACGATCCTGCTTAAGCTTCATCTTCTCGGATTTCTATCTATTTGTTCATTGGAATGACTCGGATATGTGACATTTGATCTGTTTTGTATTTCTATAAAATCTGTTGCAAATAATACTGCGAAGATAGAAAAGATAGTCTTTATATGTGCATATGAATAATAAAACAGCAATTCAACATAAAGAGTAATGTAGTGAACAATATAAATTCGTTAGAATAAAAAGATTTATAATGCTAAACATATATAAATATATGTACTTCAGTTCACCATTAAAATAGAAATTGCTTTCAAGCAATCCTCGGTAGTATAGTGGTCAGTATCCCCGCCTGTCACGCGGGAGACCGGGGTTCGATTCCCCGCCGGGGAGAATTTTTTTTTAAATTAAATTTATCATATTTGTAAGTTGATGCAAGGATAAAATATTTTCAAGAGTCAACAAGTAATTCGACCGTACCGGCCTGCAAAGTTATTTATGTTTTGTCGACATTTGGTAAGAGTATACTATGCTAAAGTGGCCTGTATACAAAAATGTAGAGTACCAAACAAAGGAAGGCAAAAGACTTAGTCTCTTCAACATGGTAATGAAATCTTTGCATTTCATATCAGGGCTATTCTATTTCGTAAGGACTGACTGAAACTGTTAATTTTTAGAAATAGATGTTTTTTACTTACCTTTTAACTCAGGAATTAAAGTGTCGTTTTGAAATAAAAAAGATAATAACCACAAAAATTATTGTGTTATTTCGTAACTAATTGGAAATACCCGTTTCATTTGTTCCCTGCAGCGGTGAACGAACTGGACTGAATTGTAGTCAAAGAACCTGAACGTCGTAAAATGATATCAGTAAGTGTATTTTTGATTCTAGATACGAACAGATGATTTCTCCAAAGCGTACTGCTGGTTTCCTATTAAATATTGTAAGTAAAACCGAAAAGAAGTCGTGAAACTGTCAACCCACAACGTAGTATGGAAGAGGACTTAATTTATAGTACCCTCGAGTGTCCTTCTCTTCTTTTTCCAAATCCTTAGATGACGAAAGCTACGAATACTTACCTTTTTTGTACTATTCTTATATATATGTAATTCTACTGATTTTTAAATATTTTTAAAAGCTTTCATTTTACTTTAAATACAGCAAGTAGTATTACAGGCATACAATACTTCCCTTGCGGTTTTGAAATAAATGCTCAAATATTACTATTATTAGACTACTTACGGGGAAGGTGCCAAAATTTTTTAATAAAATATTAATTTTTATACCATAATATCTACAAACAAATAAAATTTCATATCGTAACACACGTATATGTTATAGCGAATTCAGCTTTTCTATGTAATAAAGTTTTTATTATTTAAAACGTGTCCATATTATTATATTTATTAAAAAAATAAAAGGTAGGGAGACGCGGGAAAAGATTTTTTTCGGAGAAGCGTAGTAGTATAAAAATTGGAAAGCGCTGAAATATAACATGATAATAGACTCGTAGTAAAATTTGCCAATAGCTAAAAGTAGGTCATATTATATCAGTTTTTATAGATATTTTGTACTTTCCTACACAGCATCGGTGGTTCAGTGGTAGAATGCTCGCCTGCCACGCGGGCGGCCCGGGTTCGATTCCCGGCCGATGCAAAGTATTTTTTGCCTTAAAAATTGTAATTTTCTATTACGTACTGCGTTTTATTTTTATGTTGTATCATTATGTGTGTCACTCTCTGTGTTGCAATTTTAAAACAGACAGTCTCGTGACCTACGATGTAATACCTAAGAGGACTTAATTTATTACACTCTTAAGGTTGTGTCGCTAGCACTTCCTAGATCCCATTAGTATAGAAAACTGAACGATTGTTTTAAATATTTTTAAGGCTTCACGTTCTCTTACTGTATAACGACTATTAAGTAAAATAACTGAAATAATATCTGTGTTCTTTATTTAAATAATGGAATTTGGTACCTGGCAACTCTGCGATTTCAAGTCACTTGGATGGCTGCGTATTTTTATACGCATATATATACATACATATGTAGATGACAATACTGAAAACATGCACATTAAGTATCAACTAGAAGTCATTCAAAAACTAGGGTACGAAAATGACAACACACAGATTTTTCTTTCTTGTTTCTTCGAAAAAAGTGCAAATATTTGATGTTTCTTCTATTAGAGAAAATAAATGTGGGAAATACGTATAAAATAGTCTTTTCGCAAAAAAGCCGGCTTTACAATATCATAATCAGGAGAAATATTCCGATGAATTTTTTCTTTTAAGGTTTCTTATAATAAATTTCTTATTGGCAATTATAACTAAACTTGATAACATTGCTTAGAAGGCAACTTTGTTATTTGTATTGGGCTATTATATTTATAGATAATATGTATACGTATATACATAAGTATATGATCGTTGTAATGAGATTAAGTCAGTTGTTAAATCTAATTACCAGACTTAGCAGCGTGTATCTTTTTTATGTATGTATATACATGATCGGTTATCTGTTTGAATTAGACCTGAAGTTAGTAGGTTTGTATGTTTTGAGAATTGCTTTTATATGTTGTTTGTTATCGAAAAAGATCCTTCGCGAGCCTGAGAAAACTCCTTGAGGGCCTGCTGCAAAAATATGATGCACAATGCAAATTTGTACTACAAACTTATGATGAATCGCTGTGTCTGTCGCACATCGGTCCATTGTAGTAAATACAACAAATAGGTCTGGAGCTTTCGAACGGATCTTAGGTGCCAATATCAACCAAAAGTATTTAAAAGTGAGGACTGATTCAGATTGTATTACAATTTATCTAAAACTAGATCATACTAGTTCTATTTCTGCATAATATTTTGTAACGTTTTCCGTAGCATCGGTGGTTCAGTGGTAGAATGCTCGCCTGCCACGCGGGCGGCCCGGGTTCGATTCCCGGCCGATGCAACTTTTTCTTTTTTCTTTGTAATTTTATAGTATGCTATAATTTTAACAGTTTTTTTCATATATCATAGAATTTATTATAGATTTATTAAATAAACATTACAATTGTCACAATAACATAGTTGATAATTTAATCCACAGTAAAGAAATGAGTTAAAGATTGGTATTATCAAAAACTGATAATTTATCGAACATCTATCAAATATCAAACTGGAAAATATTTTGTCTAGGGTAAAGATATCTTGCTAATTGAAGTACTTTGAGAGGGATTGATACTAAATGGAGATTAAAATCGTTTGAGAAATCGAAGAAAATTCTGACGCATGGCTGAAGTATTCCTATAAGGATTCCCAACTAAATATTAAGTATCCAATTTTCGTCACACTCTCTTATACTTTAAAATATATGTAATTGGAGGAGTGAAATTGAAAAAGATTACTGATTAAGAATTATAATGCTTGAAATTGCTTTCTAAGGCTTGAATAGGTGAAATTGTATTACTCAAAGAATGCATGAAATGGCATACTATTTTACAGTATGAGTATATGTGCTCGTTTCGTTGCATTGGACCCTGTAACCAAGCTTCTGTCCTTACAAGCTATGCACACATTTCACAGATGGTCGTGTATACAAATATATAAATAGCCAACTTGGTGCAGTGGTTCTCAAACTGGACCAAACATTCTAGTCAGAAAAATAGTCACGTATGTATAAATGTTTAAACGTGTAAATACCTTCTCTGTTTATTATGAACATTAATTAACATTGATTAAATTTATATACAATATTTAAGAATCACGTTAAACATTTTTAGATCAGATTGAGAAACACTGTAGTGTTATAGATGTGAAGATCAACCGATTATTTTTCTGGCTTCTTCATGAAACACCTTAGTCATCAATTAATTACATTGGGTGAAAATCGGCCGATAGGCGAAGCTAGTAACCATGAATTATTACATAAGTCAGTTTGCTGTATTCCGCAAATTGTCTAGGGGTTCGCGTATGAATTTTTCATTAGCCACTACCAGTTGCGCGAATACTTTAAAGGTCGACATTAAGCACGACAATCGTAAATTTAAAACCAATATAAATAGAATTGAAGGAACACCTTGTTGCAGGACTGTGTAAAGATTCAGAGTTTATATGCATTTCGCATCATTAAATCGAAATAGGCATCATGATCGATGCTTGCACTGATGGCGCTGTAATAGTTCATAAATTCTTCTTCAGTGACCTGTAACGAAAATTATGAATGCTGCAGTTCGCCTAAAATCAGTTTTAACCACAATGATTACACCGTTACGATAAAGCAATCTCTCTACTTTATTATATTCAACTATTATTTTAGTAATTATTATTACTAATTATTATTTGGTTTACTCTACTTTATTATATTCAATTATTATTTTAGTGACTATTATTATTACTACTTATTATTTAATTTACTAAACTTTATTACATTCGACTATTATTTATAATAAAAATTTTCAATAGAGAAAAGAAGATACTCACAGTGCCATCTCTGGTATTATTTTGCTCGAAGTTCGCCAGAAACTTATTCAGAATACTGTCCTCGCTTTCTTCACCGCTGATATAACGGGGATGGCACTTGACATTGTAAACTCCTTTCAAATCTTCGATCGTGATTACTCCATCGCCGGTTTTATCCAGTTTTTTAAAGGCTTGATCCACCACGTTTCTGCGATTTTGAGACATCGGCGGCTACACAAAAATTTTTTTATTAAAAATCCAGTAATTTATTGAATTATCTAATTTGAAAAATACACTTACTCTTATGCCAGCAATGAATTCATCAACGCTGATGTTCCCATCGTTGTCTGTGTCGAATTTCGTGAACATGTTTTGAATATCCTCCTCTGGAAGTTCCAGACCACTTTCTTGAAGGCCTCTGGTGAATTCATCGAGGTTCAACTTCTTGTTTCCGTCATCGTCCATACGACGAAAAGCTCTACATAAATTAACTTGTGGTATAGTATAATAAATTATTATTGGAAGTTTATAACAAATTCGTATTGAGTGTTATAGGATAATGCAGGGTGGCCCGTAATTTATGGTACAAATGAGATGAGGGAGACTCTAAGGCTCAAAATGAGACGAAAATTAAAAATAACAAAATTGTGTAGGAGGTTCATTCTTAAGAAAATCGATTTTGTAAATTTGTCACAATCAATAGCAGCTTATTCCAAATGTATAATGTGACAATAAGTCAAAAATATAGAATAAAATTTTTTCATTTGAAGTCCTATTTTCGAGAAAATAGAATTTGCAGATTAGCCTAATATGTGTGTCCAGTTAATTCTTAATTAACGTATTGAAATTTTGTTTTCTCCAAAACGAGGCCTTAGACGACAAAATTGTATTCTTCATTTTCAACTCATTCTTATATGTAAAATAACATTCTGCCAATTATCGGTTACTATCCAGTCGAGAATTAATCAAATTTACGTATATATACTTCACGAATTTTCAAACTCGATCTCTGTCTCAAAATCGAAACCTCCAATACAATTTTGCTATTTTTGATCTTCGTCTTATTTTAAGCTATGGGACCTCCCTGACCTCATTTGTACCATGAATTACCTGTATAATGTATTATATGTCTATGGAATTTTATAGTAAGCTCTTGTTAAGTGTTATAGGATAATATATGTAAAAGTAACGCTATGCTAAATTTTTACACACGAAAAAGGACTGTTATTCGAATATGAATTTGGAATTTTGGATTACATAATTTATATAATATAATAAATAAAAAAGGAATAAAGAAGGAACTTACCTACCCAACCCTAGGATGCCATTGGCACCCCTGGCCAGACAGAGCAAACGAAGTTTCTCTGTGGAATCCGTGGTGTTATACAGGGCCCGCTGGGCCTTATTGATCATCTCAGTTTCTTGCCTGGTTGTTGCGCTCTGTGGCCTGTTCAGGAACATCTCTGAAAGAGAAATCCGCACAATGACTCATGACTATGACTCAGGTGTTTGAAAAAGAGACAGAAAATCTGTAGTCAACAACTCGATTTTCTGATTATTTTTATAAAGTAATCTATAACTTTCAATTATACATATACATCCTCTATTATTCCAGGGACCTGATATTGCTTTATCCACCAAATCCAGATATACGTTTGTATATTAATCCTTGCAATTTCTTATCTTAATTAGATAAATACAGAAATAAGTAAGAGGTGGAAAGATTGGAAGAGAAGTGGAATTTGGTTTCAATTTCTTAACGTCACACTGTTTTTTTCCTTGCTCTATATGAAGTTGCAACGCAATATGTTCCCACTGTGCATGCTTCGATCGTTTCGTTAATTAGATGCAATTTAATTTCTCTAAAGGTACAGTGAAGGTCCCGCTCTAACTTGCTTAACTAAATAGCTAGAACTCATCGAAATTGACCCGTTGAAAAACTGAATGAGAATATTGGATCGATTTCGCACATACGATTAAACAATAGATCGTTGAACGATTCTTGTTTTATGCGCCAAGTTATTCCATCAATTATTTGTAAGCATGAAAGCAGAGCGGAAATTACCGTAACTGGTAATAAAATTAGCGAAGACAGAACGATGTAAATTACCATGAAACTTTAGTACATTTTTGCGGGAGTCAGTGAAATAATTATCATGAGTCATTCGTTGAAAACAGTTATACACAAAAAAGAATCATCCTTGGAACAAGTTGCACTAAAATATGTATATAGTGCTTGTATTAATCTAAAATATGAATATCGATATTGACCTTTAGATTGAGATCTTGATTTTTTTCTTTTTATACATAAGCAGTTGTGCCAAGCTAAAGATCTCTAAAATACTTTATTTATGTTGGTAATTTAGAATGACTGCCTTAATTACAATAATCCGAAATTTTTCTTTCTATACTAATTTATTTATTTATCAAATTTAATCTTGATTTAACTTACTTTTGTATCTTGGAGCTGCATATACTATTTTTTAGAGTAATTCTAATCCACTGGTGATGATAAAAAGAGTGAAAAGAATTCGTAGCTCCTTTGAGGAGAACCGGAAGGCGAATGACAAGGGATTCCCTGGAAGCGGATCCGCGCATTCTATAGGACGCTACACACTGGATTACACACGTGAACAGATAAAACACATTCACGTATGAAAACAAGGTGTGTTCGACATACATAAACCATACGATAGTCTGTAGAAAACGTATCCATAACGACCGACTAGTCACAACATGTGTATCGGAAAAAAATTCACGCGTGATCAGTCACCGGTACCGATTTCCTGTCGATAATTCTCCCATGATTACTCTAACTAAAATCCTCAATAAATTCTATGTCTAAGTTAATTCTATGTTAAGTGTAGCACCACCTTTTAAAACGGCATTTGGATTCTCGAGAGTAAGAAAATAATTTTCTACTTGTTTATTAAAAAGTAAAGTTATTTTAATTGGTATTAAAGTTCAGATGATTCGAAGTTGTTTTATTGCGTAATTATGTTACAGTAATGATCATATCCGGTCTTTGTTCCAGGGGACCTATTCTGTTGAACAATATGTATCTAGTTACTATTAGTTGACAAGCAGTATTATATGATGAAAGTAATTTTGCGTCTGAAATTATCTCGGCGATGTGACATCATACTATGATATATAGAAAGATAATGATAATATGTATTGCTTTGACCTCGAAAAATATCCATCCATTTTAATTGCACATATATTAATAATTTTTACTGTACACAAAATATATTTAATTAGAAGCGATTAATAATTACTTTAAATTCTATTGCGTTGTTGTATTATCGCGTTGCTAACATATATTTAGGTATAAATAAAGTAAATATAATATTCCAATGCGCACTTACTCAAGATTAAGAATTTGATTTGATTTTACCGACATAGAAACAGATGATAAGTTATCGACTGGCCGAAATTACGCTTATCACCTATCGATAACTATCATATTGTTGAATTTTTTAAAATTTTATTAATTGTAAATTTCTTTAAATACGATGTTTTCATATCAAATTATTTTGTATATCAAGGAACGTAGTTTTAAAACGAACTATTTAGTAAATATATTATTAAAAAACGGAAATATCAAGGGAATATTCTAGAATAGTAAATGCCATGTGTTGTGTCTATCCACCAATCCGAAGAAGACATTTGGACCAAGTTCCAGCCGGCTTGTATCCCATTGGTCGACGTGTATTGCGTGGGTTCATTTTATTGGTGGATCACTACAGTCACCTTTTAGTATATCAAAGCGTCGCGGGTCAGATTATATGACAGTCGGCATAAAACAGCGGATCGAGGTGTTTAAGTTGAATCTAAAGGTATATACTTTTTCTTCCTGCCATTATTCGTGAATCTTTCACGGCAACAATGAAAAAGGCGTTATTATTATTATCGGTCCTGTTTTTTGCAGCAGGTAAGTTTAATAAAAAGCGTGTAATCAAAAGAAAAAAAGCGATATTAGAATGCACCCGTTAATCAAGCAAGAGCATCAACATATATTTTTGTTACCTAGGATTCGTTAACGCAGAGAGTTTGGTTGAGGAGGATGTGGGAACCGTGGAAAATGATTTGGGTGCCAGCCGCGAAGGATCTCGTACAGGTGAAATACTTCTTCCATTCTGGTTTTCCTTCTGTCGTCATCTACATCGACGGATTAATCATTCATGATAACTATGATATAAAACAGATGCACGCTATTACGCATAAGTATTTGGACGCTTCCAAATTATTTCAAATATTCTTCAAATAAGGCTCTTTGATTTCATTTTTACATCTAATCTTATCTAAAGCAGCCATATACAGTTAGTAGATACATATTGATAAGGACAATGGTTTGATACTAATTAATATAAATAAAAAAGCAATAACTGAAGATAGATGAAAATTGCTTCTATGAAAACACTCAAATTAAGTGACTTTAAGTATATCTGTTTAATTAAAATCTTACAATGATTTTATAAAGTGCCAGAAGATCAATATTTTGATTAGATTCCATTAAGTGCCCAAATATTTTTGCATGGTAGTATACATATGGAATTTTTACCTTACATTTGGGGTTAACAATAACTTTCTGCAAGTTCTATAATATTCTGTGATGGATGGAATTTGGTTTAATAAGAAAATACATTTTGCAGATAATGAGGTAGTTCAAAGAGAGGAGGAAGCAATCAAACTAGATGGATTAAATGTTGCCCAGATAAAAGAACTTAGGGAAAAAGCAGAGAAATTCACCTTCCAAACTGAGGTCAATCGTATGATGAGACTCATTATAAACTCTTTGTATCGTAACAAAGATATTTTCTTGAGGGAGTTGATATCTAATGCATCTGATGCATTAGACAAAATCAGATTACTCTCGCTCACTGATAAAAATGTCTTGGATACCAATCCAGAGCTAGCAATTAGGATAAAGTCTGATAAAGAGAACAAGATATTGAGCATAACTGACTCTGGTATTGGTATGACCAAGAATGAATTAATCAACAATCTTGGAACTATTGCAAAGTCAGGAACTGCGGAATTCTTAGGAAAAATGCAGGATACTTCGAATGCTCAGGATTTGAACGATATGATTGGTCAATTTGGAGTTGGTTTCTATTCTGCTTTTCTTGTCTCCCATACAGTAGTAGTTACCTCTAAGCATAATGATGACAAACAACATATCTGGCAATCTGATAGCAGCAGCTACAGTATTGTAGATGACCCTAGAGGAGACACATTGAAGAGAGGAACTACAGTTAGGTGAGTAAAATGATATTTCTTACATTTTGTTTTTACGAAATTCGTGAAATTAATTTCACCTGCTTTGTAATTACAGCTTGCATTTGAAGGATGAAGCATTAGATTTCTTAGAAGAGGATACCATTAAAAATCTCGTAAAGAGATACTCGCAATTCATCAATTTCCCCATTTACCTTTGGAGTAGTAAGGTCGTCCAAGTAGATGAAGATGATGTGGAAGAAAACACCCCTTCTAAAGAAGATGAAAGCAAGAAAGAAGAGTCTGTTGAAGACAAAGTAGATGAGGAGGAGGATGCAAAAGTTGAAGATGCAGAGGAAGAGAAAAAAACAAAAAAGGTTGATAAGACTATTTGGGACTGGGAACTATTAAATGATTCCAAACCCATATGGTCTTTGAAACCATCTGAAGTTGAAGACAAAGACTACAATGATTTCTATAAGGCACTAACAAAGGATACTCAAGACCCTCTAGCAAAGATCCATTTTGTAGCAGAGGGTGAAGTCACCTTTAAGTCGCTTCTTTTCATTCCTAAAGTTCAGCCAAGTGACAGCTTTAATCGTTATGGCACTAAAGCGGATAATATTAAGTTGTATGTCAGGAGAGTTTTCATCACAGATAAATTTACAGACATGATGCCCAACTATTTGTCCTTCATTCGTGGTATTGTTGATAGTGATGACTTGCCATTGAACGTCTCACGTGAAAACTTGCAGCAACACAAACTCATTAAAGTAATCAAGAAGAAGCTGATTCGAAAAGTGCTGGATATGATAAAAAAAATTCCTAAGGAAGATTATGAAAAATTCTGGAAAGAGTACAGTACCAACATCAAACTAGGCGTGATCGAAGATGCTCAGAACAGGGCCAGATTATCCAAGCTTCTGCTATTCCAATCCTCTACACAGAAAGGTGTGACGTCATTGTCGGAGTACGTGTCCCGAATGAAGCCCAGTCAACAGTATATTTACTACATCGCTGGCTCTTCCGAAGAGGAAGTGAAAAAATCTCCATTTGTGGAGAGACTGGATAAGAAAGGTTATGAGGTTCTATACCTTACCGAAGCAGTCGATGAGTATGCTATTTCCGCTCTCCCTGAATTCGACGGTAAGAAGTTCCAGAATGTAGCTAAAGAAGGTTTCTCGCTTGATGAGGGGAAGAAGGCCAAGGAAAGGATGGAACAGTTGAAAACTACATTTGAACCTCTGGTCAAATGGTTAAATGATGTTCTGAAGGATCATATCAGCAAGGCTCAGGTGTCTGAACGTCTCACGGACTCCCCGTGTGCATTAGTTGCTAGTATGTTTGGGTGGACAGGCAACATGGAGAGATTGGCCATTTCAAATGCCCATCAGAAGACTGATGATCCCCAGAAGACGTACTACTTAAACCAGAAGAAGACTTTGGAAATTAATCCAAGGCATCCACTTATTAGGGAACTTCTGCATAGAGTTGAAGTTGATAGCGCTGATCAGACAGCGAAAGATATCGCATTAATGATGTTCAAAACGGCTACCCTTCGATCAGGGTACATGCTTAGAGAAACTGCCAGTTTTGCCGATAGCGTAGAGCAACTGATGAGGAAGACCTTGGGTATTTCTTTAGACGAAGTTCCTGAAGAAGAAGAGCTGCAGGAAGAAGAATCTGGATCGACAGAGAAGCAGGAGTCGGAGAAAGTCGTAGATATAGATGCGGATGAGGATGAACAAGACGAAGAGAAACATGACGAATTATAATCGAAAATTGTATCACATTAGATTATAATTTTCTAGTTGTATGGCTATACAATGTATAGTGAATTATCATTGAACATGCAACTGTGTTGTTGCGAGTAAAGATGAACTATTGTACAGAGGAGAAGAAGGTATGATAGCTATATCCTTTGATGACACTTTGCAGCATTTCATACTGTTTTTTGTAATCCAATACCATTGCAACAGCGTATCAAAGGATATGATAATTATTTAAAGGTGAAAAAAGGAGATTTATCGCTCATTAAGTTTGTCGTTATAATAATATGTAATCTCATAAGTTTCATTTTTGGTAAAAAAACAATTTTCATAATTTATTTCGTTTGATCTTCCACCATTTTATATAAGTAAGGCGAAAAGAATTACTGACTGAACCCAATAAATATATATATAGTATGTTTGTGATGCGAATGAATGTATTTGTATAAAGGATATTTAAAAAAAGGTTATTGTGATATTGTTCATGCCTCCATTCCTTTATACGAAAACCATTACGGATCGATTTTGTTCTTTTTATGAAATTTACGATTTTCCATCAATCAAAGATAATTATAATCTTTTAATTATAATCTATCTAAGATATCGAAAATTTTGTTCAATTATTAATTTTTCGAGTTTCTTTTACAATTGTTAAGTTTGTTTTTGCTTTTTTTTTTAAATTTAATTAAGTTTATATTCATGAAAAGAAATGGATCAGAAACCGCATTTTCAACACGTTGGAAAAGGTATACTGGTAATTACTTCAAGGATTCAATATCTAGCTAATGAAAGAAAATCTTTAAACAAAATAATTTACAGACAAAACCAATTGTCAAAAGTTTTACAATTTCCAAATGTGTGAAGCAAAATCTCGTTGGAAAGCGCCATTTATTATATAATAATTAAATACAGGGTGTCCCATAAGTCACTTTCCCATACAAAAGTTGTATAATATTTTTTTATTACATATTTTTAAATTTTTGTTTCAGATTTGTAAAGATTGTTTTTTGAAAATTTATAAAATTTAAGAATTCACAATAAAGCAACGAGTAAATATAATTGAATTTTATTTTCAAAATCAATTTTTCTAACACTGTTTTAGTGAGATATGGTTTTTTCGCCTTAATGAATATGTTTTAATAAACAGAATACCATATTTTGGGATACTGAAAACCCAAAGGTTAGATTATATATTTATCAACGTGAATCGTATCCACAAAAATTACAATTTAGTGTGACGTTATGTCATAAAGAGTAATCTTACTTTTTTTTTTTGAGGACTTACTCGTTGCTGCGTTGTGAATTTTTCCATTATAACTTAAAAAAAAAAAAAACTAAAAATCTGGAACATAAATTTAAAAATATGCAGTAAAAATAAAGTTATACAACTTTTAAATGGTTTAAAGTGACTTATGGTCCACCCTATATTTATACAATGATTTTTGCAATTAAAAGAGAGGGAGAAAATCTTACTGATTTTCGTTAGCTTCTTATTGTATTGTAAAGCACAATGAGTTATATCCTAATATTGTAGCCTTGCTCAAGATAATTTCTGTTTCCCTGATGAGTTCGTATTTTCAAAACAATGTTAAGTTATTCATTTCCGGTAAACGCGATAGATTCCGGTCGGCAAGCCAATGATGGAGTCGATTCCCATGGAACCAGGACAAACAACGTAGATATCCGAGCGCGGCCGAGCGCTCATTTCCGTTTTCGAATCCGACGTCACCTACTCTCAAAGCCCGTGTGTTTTGTGTTTCTTTGGGGCCACGATGATTATCGCTAATTTAACGTAAGTATTGTCACGTTTCAGATCACGATCGTTTAAATGATATCAACAAGAATTCGCATGGTATCGTTCGTATAGGAAAACTGGTCACGAAACCGCGCGAATTCCTTGCGTAAGTTTTGCACGACGAACGAAGACTCTCGCCATGCCGGTCTATAAAGCCCCTCTTTCTCGAGCACGTTCAATTAAGCGAGAAATGATGGTGAAAATCATAGCTGGCTATCGTTTGTTAGTGTCGCAACGATCGTCTTGGACCAAATCGATCGACTTGACCGGGGAAAGAAAACTGGACGAGACGGATGGTCACATATAAACAAAATAAATGGCGTCGGCATACTTGTATTCCTGAATATGACAAATTTTTACTTCTCGAGTGTTTTCTTTGATTAAGGGTCACGATCTTGATATTCCTTTTCTCGAATCGGAATAAAATTTAATGTATGAATTCGAAGATTTCTCTGTGGCTATTTCACCAGCCAATACAATCGTTAATCATTGTTTGACTTGTTTTTTGAATTTGCATTTTTTTAAAAGGAAATGTCCCTGGTCCAGCATGTGTGCAGTCTGATATTATAAATAAAATAAATTTTAAAAACTGTATTCCTGGTAGCTCTCGAACGATTTGTTTTTTAGGCCTAAGAATATCATAGAAAGCGGTGCTTAGTAGGTGCAAGTAATGAATAATGCTTGTTTTCCAGGTTGAAATTATTGAAACTCAAATTAGATTTCTTCGTATCTTAAAAATATCCAAAATCGAAAGATAAAAGAATTATTTACTCGTCTAACAAATTAAAGAAGAAAACAAAGAAAAACATAACATTACGTGATTAATCAACCAAGGTTAATTAATAACTGTAAGTCACTAAGAGAATCTTGAGCAAAATGGGCATTCAAGATTTGCAAGTCTTTTTGGATAGCAATTATGTACAAGGTGGATCTGTACCCGTGGATCTGTTAAAAATAGCACGTACCATTACGCAAAGACAACATAATCGCGTTGGTAAAGCACAACAGTTACATTCTGGAAAACTAAGACTAGTCCTTGATGGAGAGTGCTGCTTAGATAGATTATATGGAGGATACTTCTCAGGTATATATATAAATCTTTTCTATACAATTGTTATTACATTAAGTAAAATACGTAGTGAAATAATTTCTCATACAGATTGGGCTTGTGGAGGACAGTGGAATAGAATGTTGCAATTTTTAGCTGTTCTTATACAAGCAACAGAAATGTCAGGTTTAGAATTAGCTGTATTCTTTAATGGATGTTTCGAATCTCCTAGGCGTGCTGACTGGGTTTTAAATCAATTACAAGTACGAATTAAAGTAAATAATGTAAGTGATAGTTTATTGAAACGTTTAAAACATTTTGTCAAAATTCATATAATTTAAGACTATATCTTTTCAGGTGTTAAAACATATTTCAACCAAGGGAACTCCACCACCGAAAATTTGGTGGACCCCACCAGTTTGTTTAAGGACTAGTCTACGTATGGCCTTGCGGCATTTAAATGTTACAGTACTATGTAGCATGGACGATCATCATCAAGAAGTAATCGCATATTGTCGAGAGAACAGTTTTAACGGCTTAATTGCTGATGATGCGGAATATGCTGCGTTCGATCCACCACGATATTTCTCGTCTGAACAGTTAAAACTTACGTATAAAGGCTCTCTCGACACCAAGGAGTACATTCTTCCGGAACTTTTAAAAGCTTTGAACATCCCTTCCGATAGATTATGCTTGCTAGCCGCGTTACTTGGAAATTATATTTTAACTGAGCAAGACTTAACCGATTTTTATAAGAAACTGAATGTCAATACTAATCTGAACAAAGTAAACGTCGAACACACGATTAAAACGATCGCTAATTTTGTTCGGGATTTACCATCTGTCGAATTGGACGTAGTTTCGCAGAAGGTTTTTGGTTCTTTGTCAGATCCGAGGTGTTCGAAATTGAGGCAATCAGTTCAGTACTATATAAATGGAACTAAAGACGGATTTTTACATTATAAACCAGTAAAACCAAATAGAGGTATATTCTTACTTCAATTTACAACTCAATGTAACACTGTTGGCCATAGCTATTTAGGACGCCTATTCGTTGTATCTATCGAAAGATTTATCTAATAAATTTTATTTTATTTAGTATTTTGCACAATGAAACACATAATTTTAAACAAATGAAATAATAGATTTATAATATACTATCTAGAAAAAGAAAGCAGTAAAAGGCACATAATTTGTACTAAATATCAGTTGATGTCCTAATATTTATGCCTGGCAGTGTATTTTTACTATTACATTTTAATCTTAACAAATTAATTACTTCAGTACACAAGTTGGACTCGAAGCAAAGCGTGCAACAGTCAAATTTATCCGAAACGCCATCAACATCGGAAGCCGATTCGAATTTAGAAACTTCAAGATTCGCGTCCGAAACTGTAGAAAGCGAACGCGAGAGTTTAAACGCATATAAGCAAGCTACCGCAAATGCAAAGTCCGCGCCACAAATTGTGATAGATCCACCGGGTATCCAGGGCCATGGAGACGATAATATTAGGACAGAGGAAGAACAAAACAATGGACACGCTATAAATGGTACACACAATCTTCTAATTAGTTCGTCCAGTTCGAGCAGTAGTTCTTCCGCTACGTCTCCATCTCACGCGACAGCTGATTCGTCGAAACAAGCGGAGAAAACGATGACTATTCCCAGCACGGTACCAGAAGTGATGCGTACTGCATCTGAACGACATCAAAAAGGCTTAATGTCTCCTCATATTTATCAAATTCTCATTGCCGGAGAGATCAAACTGCCCGTTCTTCTCGAAGACGAAAATCACCGCGAATTTCCATCGATCCACCTTATTTATAGACCCGTCAGGCAAATGGTATACGCGATACTATTCAATCTTCATCACCGAATGTATTTAGCTGCTAAGAGTAAAGAGAAGGGAGGTAGGTAAATTAATTCTTTTTGGAAATACTTTGAAATGCATCGAATATGTACTAAATTAATTTGAATTAATAGATAGTGAAAAAATTGAAGTCCCAGATGTTGTAATAAAAGAGTGGGTATGGTCCAAATCGAATCCATATCTGACTCCAGAACCTGTAAAGGCAGAACAGATTGGTTGGGGCGTTCCTACGATTCAACGTTTATGGTTTGGGTATGTAATTATTTTGTGCCATAATTATCATGTTCACAGTCTGGTATCTCATATATGGGTCAGAATATTCTCGACCTACCCGTCGGTTGATCCGATCGTGGTTCAGGAGCGTCTAACATTAAAAAAGATGTAACTCTTGATATAAGGACATTTTGTGTTTAAATTTTTATAATTAATTAATATTAATTATATAAATAATTAAATTATGAATGTTTTATATACAAGGAATAATTTGATTGAATACCATAATTAATTTAACAGAAGTTATTGGGAAAACAAGAATTGTTATAGCTTACATTTTTATGTGTGCTGTTTCTTTAAGCAGCTAATGCAAAGTATATGCATATCGTTTTCTGGGATGTACGGGAAGGAAGTACGTTTTCGGCTTGGACTGTAAACGTGTTATTTTTATTGGAGGATGAAAAGGGAAGTCTACACGGAATTTTCATTTGCAGCACGGGCATAGATGACAAACGTCGTCGTTTACGAGGATTCCTGACTTGTATGAAATCAGATACACCACTTATGTTAAACACTTCTTATGTACCGCAACACCTTTTAGTCATGGCTTGTGTATTAAGGTAACTTACGATTCTTTTTCCTGTGAAAATTTTTTTTTATTAATCTACTGTTCTATAATACATTTAATTTTATTACAGATATATTATGTCGTTTTCGGATAAAATAAAGGTTCTACGTCGTTGGGAATTAGACGCTTTTATTGCACAAGCATTTTCGCCAGAGCTTATGAACGCTCAGTATTTACAAGATCTCCAGGTAACTTGAATAATTTTTTACTAAGTTAATGATAAAAATTATATATTATCTTGAACTTCTTTATAGCTTCCTTTAGTAACATCACGCGGAGTCCAATTAGCTACTTTATTCATGGCTGGTGTTGAAAGTGCTCTCTTAGCTAACGATGCTTGTGGTGCACCGATTCCATGGTTAATGTGCTGCCCGTGGTTATATTTTGATGGAAAACTATTCCACCATACATTGGCTCGTGCTAGGATTGCGAAAAACTTACTAGAACTCTGTGGTGGTCACATAGATCGTATCGTGAAAGTCGAACGGATGAAAAAAGCTATTTTAGAGGGTACTAACGTTATTTTCGCTCGGGCACCTCCAGTTGGACCAGGTATATCTTTCAATAGATGCTTCCAATTTCTTAAACCTTAGAGCCTATCGTGACTCAGTGATAAAATATTTGTCTTACAAGCAAGTGTCTTAAGTTCAAATCCTCAGTTTGTCGTTTTTTCCCTTCCAATAACCTTAGCATACCATGTACATATTTAATGGTATGTTTTCGGAATGGAAGGAAAGAAATATACAGCTGTATTGCTTCGTGGATTTAATATGTCTTGACTTTGTCTGCGAATCTCAAAGCTGTTACATAATTCTTTTATTTACTATGTATTAATTTAATATTTTTCCGTTTACTCAATCATTTTTTTCAAATAGGTATTCGCATGTCAGTACCACAGAATATTCTGGCCGCCGGATGTACAATTAACGACGGCTTAATGCGCGGGAGAGGTAACGGAACTATGCCTCAACGTGGATTAATGCGTCGCCCTATACCGTCCCGTGGTGGACAGTTAGAAATTGCAGGGGTTGTTGTTGGACAATGGGGTCCAAACTATGGACAACCTGGCCGCTTACCTCAGCCTCTACAGGGACATCCTCGCGGGCGGCTTCCGCCACAGGTAGGTAGTATCCTTTTGCACAGTTTGTATAGAGTAAGATAAAAGTAAGATAACATTTTAATGTGTGAGAGAAAACTATCGGAAATGATAGACCTCTGTTGTGTAGTGACAACATTGGTCTAAGTTTTTGATTGCTTTACTTTCGCGTTACCTTGTGCTTTTCAAATAAAAAAGACAGCAATTATACTTCATAATTGATCTTCAAGAAAATTGGAGCTATCCAGTGTAACGTTTTAAGATGTATGTTCTAGGTGACTTCAATTGGTGGTCTCAAATATGGTCTCCCTCGTGGTTTCACCCCCATGGGCCGGCCCACGTTCCAAACTCGAGGGAACAACCGTACACAAATCGCAGGTCGTGGAAAAAAAACGCAGATGAAGGTAGATAGACATCTTTATTATACAACTTATTTGTTCCATTAAAAAAAGATAGTGAAAGTGAGTTATTGTGTAGATAACTGGTAAAAAGAAAACTCCAGTTAAGAAGAACAAAGAATGTGAAAATAAAAAAGACAGCAGGGGGCGAGGCAATAACGTTGATGGAATAACTGATTATAAGTGAGTTCATTTTATACTCGCATATGCATAAAATAATCATCTTGAACATCTATGAACATGTTTGTTGATATTGCTAGTGACTCGATTCCAAATATGAACACAATAAAAGACGCACTGCCAGTACCAGGCCAATTCGAGGACGCTGTAGAAAACGGCAAAGGAATAGAAAAAGGGCAGGGTGACGCGTCGCTGGTCGCTACAGTCGCCGCAGAGAATTAGGTATTTATACATCACGTTTATATCGACTTTTAGACACTCCCGGATGTGACTCAAGACTGCAATCAAAAGGATTTTCTTAGAGAAAAAACAAGTGTATGTAAACGAGTAATGATGCGCTAATGACATTTGAAAGTTGCATCATAATTATTGCATATGACACAATTACTTTCGATCGTGGAGAAAATTGTTTTTATAAACAAAAAGAAAAAAAAGAGGTTTAGAGTTCTTTTTCATCTACGTTTGCTCTTTAAGGAAAAAGAGGGAAGAGAGAGAGTGTGAAAAGAAATGTATACACAAAATTGCCTTGAATTTTCGCACAATGAGGATGATGAGGAAGACTTTTCAAATGTTACGCGCAGAATCACTCAACAATGTCTAAAGCTCTGATGGGGCCAAACTATTTAAACTAATGTAGAAGAAAAAAAGCATCGTTAACGCGATGTCAAGATATTGTAAAACCACAAGGATGTAGACCCATTTCCGACGTACACGATACGATGTCCTCACTGCCAAACGTACCATTCAGCGTGTAGGATAAGAGCGAAAACGAACATGATTTAAGAAAAAAGAAGAAAATATTTAAAAAAAAAAACAATGAAATCGTGCTTGTGCTAACACGAGCGTGCTTTTAGACTACTACTCCGCTCGGATCACCATAAGGATGAACTCGACTGATTAGTGTATGCGTGCGCTAATTTTACTAAGAACGAGAACAAGTCGTCAACTGCTATAAGTATTTAATTCTTAAGAAGTGTGATTATTTTTTTTACAATGAAAATATATATTTTCCGGTATTATATGAAATGCTCGCATTGACAGTTTCAGTACTCTGATCTCTAATAATTGTAGGCACGAGACAGAAATCGTATGCTCTAAGACATCACAGACGGACAAATGGACAAAATTTGGACTGGACAGTGTATCACGAATGGTTTTACTGAGTTTTGTAGATAACGCGAGGCAGGATACTGAGACATTCATTAGCAAATGGAGACTGATGCTTTTCATATAGGTAAAATATATATTTATATATGATTTAGATTAGAAATTCCCGATAGATTACATATTATATGTAAGTTGTGAATGATTGTGTATGAATATGTGTGCAATGGAGTGCGAGGTGCGTGGAGTCACTGTATGTGAGAGAATTACATAAGCGCGAGAGAATATTGCTTTATTTGTGTATGCTTGCGTGCGTGCGTACGACGTGCGCTCGTGTGTATGCGTGCGTGTGTGGTATGTGTCAGAGAGAAAGAGGGAGAGGGAGAGAGAACATGTTGTAGACGCGTGACTGAGAGAATGACATATAAAGAAACATAAGAAATGTATATAAATGTGGAATGTTAACGCGTGTCCGTTTACGTACACACGCGTGGTACATAAGAAAATGGACGCGCGTGTACGTAAGCGAATTAATATATTTATTTGTTGTTGTGTTGGTGGAGAAATGAATGAATGACTTTTGAACGAATTATAAATTTCCATGTATGATATGTACTCATGGGCACACGGAGGGCTCATTGCGAGAGTAATCGGCTTGAATTTTTATAAAATAGAAAGACGAGGTTCTCTGAAAGAGTTATTCTTGCGGAGGTCTTCCGGTATCGCTTGGAAAATATGCTACACTATGCATTATTCTAATTCTATTACCAGTTTGGATAGTACCTCAGTTAATAACATAAAAAGAAAGCAATAACTAGTTGCGCCATAGAGAAGTATCTATCTTTTATGATTTTATTGAAGAATCTAAACGTGTTGTCTTCTTTTTCATTTTTATTTCTTCTTCCTCTTTTTCCGGATAAAAATTTTAGGTATTGTTGCCTTTTGTAGCATATTTTCGAAAGCATATGTGTCCCTCCTTTAATTGTACATACGAATAGTTTAGAAACAACAGCGTAAAGTTGGTGTACATAAAAGAGGAGTCTGGTGGCTTTGCGCTTTTCTCGCGCGAAGAACCGGTTCAAACTAGGAGATCATCATGTTAAAAGAAGAAGATGAAAAATACTATTTATGTGTAGAATAGTCGAAACGACGTTCTACCAAAGATCATTGGAGTTTGAAGGGTAAGGTGGGTTCTTTTATCAGTAAAGTATGATAATACACATATGACAGAGATACAAGACAGCACGACAGAACACGATTATTTATGGAATGGAATGAAAACATAAACAGAAAGAGTAGGTAAAAATGGCGTGAAGAAAGGATATGCGTTTAAAATGCAGAGGTAATTTAAATTGAGTAAAAGAGCGAACGAAAGCGAGAGAGAAAGCGATTGTGAGAGAGAAAACCATTTATTGAGATAATATAATGAGAGATAAGATAAAAATGTTATATTTTTGTAGATTTGTTATCGCGTAAAAAAATGCATTAAGACAATGAGAAACTTTATATAATTTGAGCGACGGTTGAATTGAGCCTGTGAGAATTAAAGCGAATGACTAAGATCATAGGAAGAAAGTGTATTGTACAGAGAATGAAAAAGAGATTTAAAGGGAAAAAAGCATAGAGGAAAAAATGAAAAAGTGCTTTAGAAGAGACGATAGTATATTGAACATGTTTGACATCCGTGATTTAATAGAAAATCTCATTAATTCTTCTGTGTCTCCGAAGCTCTCAAAGTTCTGAGTTGCTTGCAAACAAAGAAAAAAGCTAAAAAACAAAAAAATATAAAACATGAAAAATAGGAAGGATATTTAAAAAAAAAGAAGAAACTAAATGTCAGCTTCAATATAAGCTATACCAGTGTATGCATATAATAAACAGTTTTCTCAACGCGATTTGAAAAATAGGCTGAAGATTACAAAAAAAAAATAATGAAACGAAATAAAAAGTCAAATCCCGTAATGAACGGAATTGTGTAAATTAAAAAAAGCAGAAATGAATATCATTTGATTATCAATTAATAACACGCATTCACACCATCCATTATTTTCCGAGTACGGTATATAATATATAAAATGTGCACCGACGTATAAAAAAAGAAGAAAATGATAGAAAAAAAGATCGCCGTATATCTTTCTTGAACAATTTAAAGTTAAAACGACGCCAATCGCTCATGAACGACTAACCAACGTAATAATAATAATGATAATGATAATATTAATAATAATAATAATAAGGATAATAATGTTAAACTAGAAGCAGAGAGACGTTTCAGATCCGACGGATGAATATTTGAGAGCAAAAATGCCACTTTACGCTTTCGTGTAAAGGTAGATTTTCTTTCTGAGAAATCAATCATCCTGATATATGCAAACCGGAGAATACAAAATATGTAATAAAACAAAGTAAAAAATGAAATGATAAAAAAGACATAATATATATATAACTATATGTATAAAACATGATGGTACACAAACACAATCAGTTGCTGCTGCACTGATATGAGGTAACGCAATAAACATAAGAAGTGAAATAATTTAAATATACTAAATATTGAAGCGAAAGCAAGCAAAACCACGATACGGAATATAAACGAAAAAAATGAAAAAACGGAAAAGAGGAAAAATAAAGGATAAATAAAAGGAAGCAAATATATATGAAATCCATATTATTGAAAAAGAAAACAATACAACAGAGCAGAAGTACCGCAAAAATAACAAAATATAATATGTAATGCAAAAGAAAGAAATGGAAACTTGCGTAAAAACGGCGAATAAAATGATCGACGTAAAAAGAACAGGTGCGCGCCTGACTCGTGCCTGCTTTTTCGTTGTAATATGTTGTAAATGAAAAAAGATGATAAAACACGCAAAATATAGGGGCCCACGAAACAACTTTAACGATAGAGGACGTATCCGTGCGAGAATGTGAACACAATAAGCCAACATATAAAACGAATAAACCTCTCTTTGTGTATTTAGGAAAAAAAAGGAAAAATCCCATTTATAAACTCGATCTTCGAACACTGTGTGTCATTGTGGTAAACAAAAAATTAATTATATTTCGAAGTAAGACACATCTTTAAACTCTTGCTATAAAACAATGATAACGATGATGATATGATGATGATGATGCTGGAATATTGATGATGATAAATGCTTAATAAATGAGAAACAGTCGAACGAGAATGTAAATTAAGCGACTGTATGTATATTGTTTCTCTTTTTTTGTTTGTTTTTTTTTTTTTTAAATCTATAGAAGAGCACTTTTATTGTAAATGAAAGCGTCAATTTCCAGTGGACTGTTCTCTCTCCTCATTTTCAATCAACATTATAGCTGTATTTTTATTTGATTAAATTTCGGTTTTGTGTCGATACAGCAAGTGACTAAACATTTAAAATAGACATGGTTTATCATGTCTTCCATTGTGAAAAAAATCGTGAAAAACTTTTGCTTCTTCTCTATCTGTTCATTTTTTTTTATTGTACGTTCTTTTTTTTAATATTATTACTCTTTCGTTCTTCGTTTGATTTGTAATCATATTGTAGTAAAGCCTTAGGACTTTTTGCGAAAAATCACACATATATATGTATATGTACATAGGGAAAAAAATACAACATAAAAATGGAGCGGATCATTTAATTTCAATGATTTGTTTTAAATGATTGCCACAAAAAAAAATCAATGAATAATAAGTTTATATTATTTCACTGTATCTCTGATAGAAGCACGCAACCGATAGGCATTAAAAAAAGAAAAAAAACGTTCAACGTTTTCTTCTGATTTCTTTTCTTCTAATGTATGCTATACTCATAGCTTCGTGTTAATAGAACATCAGGATTTTCGATAGCAACGCAATGAAAAAAAGATTACAATACAGAGTGCCTTCGATGGAAGATCAAAAAAGGCAAGAATGAAGGTGATAGTGAGTTGCTATGACTATGCTCGATACATAAATTTTAAGTTTCTCTTTTTACCATAGTTTTTCGCTTGCATACCCTATTAACAAGATATATTAAAAGTACGGTAGCAAATACAGTAAATAAAAAAGTATTAATAAGGTAAAAAACCAAAAAAAGATGAAGTAACGAATTAAACACTTATCAATGTAGCTGCAAATGTATGTGGGCCCCGTCTTTATATATTCTTATTAAATATTACATAACGTATATTCTGCTATTATTTTTCATAGCTAAAGGAAGCAACAAGAACAATGAAAAAACAATAAGATGATTAAAATACCAAGCGTACACAGAGGGTAATCATTGTATGTTACAATTTATAATCATTGTATGTTTAATTTTTTTTCTGTTTTACTCTCTTTTTGTTTTTCTACTGCATAAGAAGACGAGGTAGTCGATAATTAAGTGTATAGCGCATGACATGATAGAGCAATATTTTGCGAACAAAATGAGGAGAACATTCAGGAAGAATACTTTACGTTTATGCAGACAAAGATGCGAAGAAAACGAGTAAAATTGTACATGCGCTATGATCTTTTGCCGATGGTCGCGTTATTTTCAACCTATATGGGTCGCTAGGTGATTACCATATTATTTGCAGCAGTAGAAAAGTCCTAATTAAATGTAATATATTTATAGTCCTTTTCAAATTATTATTTGTTGGTATAACAGTGTTCAAACTATTGCAGCATAATGATTTAACTGATTTATATGGAAAAGAATTAAGTGAATATTATTTATATGCATTTGCTATAGAAATTGGAAACAGAATAGTGTGCAAGATTTCTGTATGCAAAAACGGCATGCTGTATTAGTTGGTAATTTATAGATGTGTTTATGGTATTGACAGTATTGCCTAGCCGACTCATTTAGTTGTTGTATTTCTCTATAACACACAGTCAAATCGATGTATTCTTGTTGGATTATTCCATCTTGTAAATTATTGTTGTAACATATACCCCATTCATGTCTAGTGTCAAGCAGAGCTGATTCTATGCTTTTGCTAATTGGAAAACCAGAACAAATACGTTTTCAAACAAAAAAAAAGAAAAAGGAAAAGAAAACAGCGCGGATATTTAATTAACCATTCGTATATTTAAAAAGAAATGGAACAAGTTAAAGATTTTCATATTGTTGATTAATTTAGAAACAGGCGTGTGGAAAGTTAATGGCAAATCATAAAAATAAATAAAGGACGGAAGAATCAGTGCTGGCGAAAACACAAGGCAACCAAAAATTATTATAAAACTAAAAAAAGTCACATTTAAAGTACTTTTAAAGCGGATACATATTTGGAAAGTAGGAGGTAATCATTGTATAAATGTAGTGGCAACTCTATAATACTACAAAACAAAAAAAATCAATATATTCAACAATTATTCGAAATACTAAATGCAAAATGCACTTTAATGGATGTTGTAACAATTTAGAGTATTCAAATTGCATCGACATTTTACTGTAAATCTGTTCTTTGGAACACAACTGCTCTGCTGATTGAACAAAGGATATTTTTCTTTCTTAAAGAATAAAAATGAATTGAAAAAAATCACTTAAAAAGATAATGATTATATATCGGGAAACAAAGAATGATCTTTTTTTCTTTATTCCAACAAGCAGAGAAGTTTCTCCAATGACAGATATCTTAAGTTTGTTTCTTTTGAAGAAAAAAAATATATATATTTATCTTCGTTTTTTCTTGTATAAATGCAATTACACGACACACATGCAAAGTAGAGAGAACGGCAATGGCTCATAGAGATTCTCTGTTCATTTGAAGAGGAAAATAATGAAAGCTTTGCAGGACACACTGCACGGTTTGAAATAAAGGAAACAAACTTTCAGTGAGGTTTTATAAAGAAAGCTTGTTCGAGTGAGAGGTTCTCGGAGATGGTTGGCTGACATTTTCGGAAGTTTAATGATTTATTAAAACGTGTTGTCATGTCTTGAATACAATTAAAAGAACTATAAAAGAAAAGAAAAAGATAATTTTGTGAGTTCATCTTCCATTTTATGTCCATGTTTTTTCATCACAATGTGTTATTCAGTTTATTCAATTTAATTTTATGTTACTCCCCAAATTAATACTCTGTTATCTTATAAAAACGTAAATTGTAATAAGAATTATTAAAAATATTATTTGATAGTTTCTTAAGTACCAACTTAATTAAACGAAATGGAACGAATGATTAACAATGCATCATCATTATTTGTTGCATCTTTATTCTGATTTCAAAATTTTTTCAAATATGACTATGAATTTTATTAGTTTTATTTAGTATCATAAAGTGGCATGATTTACAGGATATATGTACAGCTGATTTTTGTACTTCTCAATATCAGTGATGTGCACCAACGACTTGTCAGTCTCTTCTGTGGTAGGAACATAATTCAATGAATACTTTACCTTCCCATATTTCTCTACTTTTGTGTCTCTTTTAGCCGAATCGGCTGCAAAAAAATCGATAATGTTTTCATTTAATAGTATAATATAATGTATAGTACAATGCAAAATCACTGCACTTACAATTGGCTGCATTTGCTGATGTTTCAACACCTTCGTTATTCTCTGTATCAGATGATTTAGCAGTTCCCACTACATGCACGCTTAATTTCCTGAAATTGCTCCCATTAAATGTATGAGACTTCATCCATTCCCTCAATTCGTCAATCTTGATATATTCGATCACACTCAATTCCTTTTCTATTCTATCAAACATGTAATCGCCACTTTCAATTTCTGACCAGTTCCTATCAACCTCTTCTTTCAAATGTATATCCGCACACCGTTTTAATTTTATCACTGCTTCCTTAACACTGTCTAACTCCTTTTCCGACATCTCTTTCAAAATATTATTAAACATCCCCAAAAATGCTTCTATCCTATTATCCACGTATTCGGTACTGTATTTGTCTGCCTGAGTGTACACTGTGACAGTATAACCGAGGATACCGAAGGTATCCCTTAATAGACAGAAGACATTGTAACCAAGTTGCTCCAGTGTTCTAAGTTGATTAAAAACAGGCTCTTCCATAATCGTCTAAGTTAAAATTAATAGAAATATTTATTACTCATTGTACAATAAATTCAAAGTAATATAATTTAAACTTGTACTTACAATTAATAGTTCGATAATAACTAACAATCTAATAGATGAGACATCGGATTGATAGTAATTCATTACAACAGAATTTATATCGATGCTATTGAAATTCCTTACTTTACAATAATGTGAACCAATTGGTATTTGCGCCACCCTCACATGTGGCATAGTATTAGGCAATAATGGTCCACACTTTAGTGCCTTTACACATTCTTGAATGTTTTTTATCACATCTTCTTTTGTCATGTTTCCTTGTACCAAAGATTGAATGTAAATGTGATCGGTAAAGTGTTGAACAAAATTTTGAAATTCAGAAAATTCCACATTCTGAATGGCAGCGTGCTTATCCGCGGCCGTCCAATAGACGAGCATTAGAATTGATAATCTTACATCTCTGAAACAATTATGAAAAAAATGTAGAACATCTTAAATTTATTGTTTGTGGTTTTGTGAGAATCATTACCTACCGAACTAAGCTTTTGGGTTTTACTAAATTATTATAATATTCCTTAGTTTGTTCTTCCTTCATCACTTCGAAAAACTCTTTAGTTATTAATGTCGGAATATCAGCTATACACTTCGCAATAGTCATTAACAAAAGCTACAAATAAAAATAAAAAAATACTAAATCAAAATAGTAATTATCCGGAAAAAATGATTATAAGTAGACTGTAAAATTTTATGCAATTATCAGTAATTTAAAGATACAAAAATGCATAGAATTCACATAATATTAAAGAACAGATAAAATATCCAAAGTGTAGTATTCTTTATAATATTTAATAGGTAAATCAAATTTCTGCCTAGGTCCTATTCTTTTAATTGCATTCATAAAAATATAAATTTGTATACAAATCCACAATCTAATTATAAGTATCCTTACTGGTAACTTCTGATTGAATCCATTCATTTTAAGCATAATACCCTTTTCGTTCGTGTAAATAGTATGGTTTAATTCAGCAATCGTGGCTGGATACAATGTTTCCACTAACAGTTGCTTCAATATAGCAACAAATAGATCCATTATAGCTACACTAAAATTTTAATTATTTCTGTAAAAAATTCAAGTTTCTTTCATAAATATTCCTAATATTTACCCTTTCACTGAACAAACAGCCATTGGTGATATGATACAAAAATACATATAACATTCAGGCAAGCCGAACTTCGGATCAGGTCGGTACCAAACTTCTATTATCTCATCTGAATAGATTTTTGTGGGGTACTTGGGTACACCAGGTGGTATCGAGATTAAACTGAAATCATCCGTGATATACATATTGGGTAATGGTAAATGAAATTCAGGCAAAGGTTCCATAGTCTTCCAGCACTCTATCCATTCTTGAGGAATCTCCATATTTGTATATTTAGTTTTGAACCAAGGTTCCACTTTATCGAATTCTTCATCATTGAATTTTTTATCAAGTATTATAATGTTCACATCATTAGGTGTTAAATAATTTAAACAGGTTTGTATAGCTTCTGCATTATATTCAAAATACAATTCGCTGCCAGTAATATAATCACGAGGAGGATAATAATGCATGTTTTCACACAAATCTTCCACATATTCTGCTGGCGGAAACTCATCTGTAAATCTATAAGGAAACCTTATCTATTAGTCATTCTAATTATTATATTAACAATCATTGATCACTTTAATGCACCTAAAATTCATTTCCTTAATTTGGTGGATCTCATCATAAATTCGTTTTTGCGGGCCTTCTTTTCGCATTAAATTGATAAATGAGAATGTAGCGTTTAATACTTCCGGTAGGTGTTTATGTCCTTGCTCCGTCACTATCAAAGTCAAACTAAACAACCCATACATCGAATTGTGTTCAAAGCCCCTTTCTGTATTTCCGCTTACAATCCCAAGACACCACATCTTTTCCCTTAAGTAACTAATCAAAGAACCTTTTCCTTCATATCCCATGATCCAGGAAATATACTGATGCGGCTTGCTTTTATACATATCGTGAAGAGGTGGCATGCACCATGTCAACTCTACCTATAAACGAAATAAAATGTAATCGCCACTACAAGACTGCGAATTTTTATGCATTTTTGTATTTTTATCAATGTAACTAAACAAAAATGAATTTAAATAGTTAGCTTTATGTACTAAATATTAATCATAAATACTATTTTGGGCATTTCATATGTTTTTGTACATTATACGCATTGTGTATATTTTTACACATTCAAATTTTCCATAAACACATAAAAATTCGCAGTCTAGTTATCACTTCTAAAATTATGAAGATATACTTGGCAAACATCTTTTATAGGTTTGATTTTATAAATTTTTCTAAAACTTGGTGTATTAAACGAATCTGTGCCCTTAAAGGGAGTGAAGTCGTCAGGTGATAAGCCATTACTTGGTACATTTGCAAAGCATTGTATTACATAGTCTTCTAGCACATCCAGTGGAAGTCTGGCCTGCAAATTAATTTTGTAAGTTAATATTATTTCTTCTGAAAGCGAATTCCGATTTAGTAAAATAAAAGACTAACTTGTATGGCAAGTTTCATTCTGTGAGCACTGTAGTGACGCTCCCTGAACTTATGCAACTCTTCATAAAGTTTTTCATCAGTTACATTATCTCGTAATGTAATTAAATTACCCCAACAAAACTTTGTAGCTGGATGATTTGGCTGTGCAAAGCTACTAAATAATTGTTCTTTTCTACAATAGTCAGAGGGTAAGGCCATCTGAAACTCTATATGGTTTATTTAATCTTATTATACTGACTAAATTAATTAAATTTCATTATGTTTCGCATTTTCAAGATATACCGCTTTCTATGGATTCACGTTCTCTCGTTATAGCGTCCTTCCTCATTAAAGGTTTAATAAAAAATTGAGCAAAACGATCAAGGGCAGCTAAAAGATGCTTTTCTTGTATTTCAAAATAGAATGTTGTTGATTCACAATCAGTGGAGGCATTGTCTGATCCACCTCTTTTTTTAATAAACATATCAAAATCGTTTTCCTGTTAATATACATGAAAATTACATAAAACTTCAGGAGATATAAGATTCTTTTTCGAAATGGATACCTCAGTATATTTCTCTGATCCCATGAAAATCATATGCTCCAAAAAATGTGCCAGACCTGGAATTTCTGGTGGATCACTGAAGCTTCCTACACCCACAGTTAATCCACATGCTGCCTGTGTAAGAAATATGCGTAGCAGCACACTAAGAATATTAATAATTCATATTTTTTTTAAATTGATTAAGCATCATATGGTGTATCATAATAAAAGATACCATTTTTTCTTCTCCTTTTACTGGTTTGGGACAAGCACATGAATCAGCATCTTTGTCATCGTCTGATTGATTATCCTCTGTATCACTCTCTTCTCCACTTTCTTCTTCCTCATCCTCTTCACTTTCAGTCTCTTCATCTTCATCTCCTTTTTTATTTTCAATATTTATTGCATCCTCTGATAAGTTCCAAATATTTATACTTTTATAAATTAGTGAATTGAAATAATAACATAAAAACAAATTAGTGAAAGGAAAGTGCTAACATAAATAAAGTTTTCTTTTGAATACACGTATATTTGTTTTCTTTACCTTCATCAGTGCACTCGTCATCTTGGGTACAAAAGGAGTGTAAGTCAGCAATGAGCAAAGCAGTCAAACCATTTTCCAATTTGATCACTCTATAACATTCAAGAAAAGTAAAACAAATATTCAACATATGTACCATCTATCTTTACTACTATTTTTTTTACCTGTAATCTTTCTTGTCGTTCTCCGATTTAACAGGTGTTTCTAAATATATAACTTTCTCTCGTGGCTGTTTTGAAACGCAAAAGGAGGTTTCCTTTGTTTGATTTTCTGTTTGCATTTTGCTAATGACCATTATGTCCGTATTGAGGTTATGTTCGGTAGAGATGTTGGAGTTTTGTATCGAATTAATCGAGCCTTGATTCGGTTTCAGTTTTTTTTCAGGAGGACTTTGCATCGACCTTGTTGGCATTATCGTTGTGTCAGGTTGTACATTAACTTTACATTGGAGAACCTTTGTGAAAAGGTGTCTCCAAAACCGTATTACCATACGAGACTGAGCAATCTGTTTCCAGCTATCTAGTTATCTAATTCCACCTTCATTTGTTTCTATTATACTTCATCATCTCAAATTTCTTAAAATATGTATAATCCTTTCTTATTATATTCTTATATATATTCTTATTTATAATGTTATGTAAATATAATATTTACAATCTTCTTTTTTGTTAAATCTTTCGTTTCCTATATAAAGTACGCATTAGCAATTTATATTTCCTTTTTTGTAATACCCTTTACAGGAATAACTTGATCTACGATTTAAAACTAAAAGTAACCGCTGAAATATAGAACTGTCCAAAATTCAATTTACACTTTTTACAATCCAAAATGATTTTACAATAATCTAGAATGAATTGCAAATATTAATCTAAAAAACATCAAGTCGCAGTCTTATTGGCAACATTTTGTATCAAAGATACATTTATTTAAATTCAAGAACAACATAGAAAATTCAACTATAGGCACTTTATTAAATTAATTGTTTTATTTAATAAATAAAAAGAATAAGGAAAAGGAACTTTTTATTTTTTACTTCAAGTTAGACAATGTACATATGTACATAGATAAAAAATATGCGCACAATAGATTTAGCCTAATAGTGACATTTTTTCTTTTCTTTAATTTGTTCAATGCATCAGCTGATTGTTAGTTATGCCTAGTAGTTTTAACCACTATAACATGTCATGTAGTAATAAGTAATTAACGATTATATGTAGTAATGAATCAATGTTAACATATGTAGAAAAAGTAATAGTATGAGTGGATTTTTTAAATTCGTGAGCTTTTTATACCGACCTCGCGTAAACAGGTAATGAACCAATCAGAATCATTCCAACACCGCCGAATATTGGCGGCGTCACACGGAGTTGTCCGAAAGCAGCCACCTATTGGTAATTCGAAAGCGAGCGGTAAAACTTTGTGCTATACCATGACCTATAAAGTTTTTGGTCATTATTTTCATATAAGAAGAGTCGTTTTATTTTATGATTTTCAGTAGAAATAATCTCATAAACTTAAATACATACTGTACATATATAACATACTAACAGAAGAATATAATACTACAAACGCATTTCTGTAAAAATGCTATATAGCTATGTAACTATATATGTTGAAATATCTCTGTAATCTTTTCTTTGATAAAAAGAATATCTTCAAAAAAAGTATTTTTATAACTATTGAAAAAACATGATCATACTATAAAACTTACTATAACTGCAAGATATTGTACAAAATTTATTTTATTGAAAGTAGTTTTTTTATTAAAATATTATTAATCATATCAACATCAATTTTGTTACAACGTAAATTATTAGATGTAGAAATAAATTAAATAATCATAATTAGACTGTTGATTTTCATTCACATTCATATTTTTAAGAACATAATTAAAAAGATAAAATCTCGATAGGACATTATTTTACCTACCAAGTATTACAGGAAACATTATACTTTTAGATATTTTATTTATTTTTTTGTATAATGTGCATTAAATAACCTTTTATATTTCAAACAACTATTTCTCTTTTATTAAAGATTTAAGAAAGTAATGTAAACGATAATTTATAGGAAATAAAAATACAATTTTTAATGTATTTATATGGCATTACGACTGAAAACAGATCCAAATATGTATGTGTGTATACTATGTATGCATATTAAATCCAATGCAATTTCTGAAGGTTTTTTATCAACTCACTAGGTGGAACCGGCAAGGTATTTTGTCTTCTATCACGTATTTTAACTTGCTCGAAAATATAAATAAATAATGTTAAAAAACGAAAAATTAATTATATTCGATTGAACTATTAAATATTTTAGTTTGCTTGACAATGAATTATCATCTGAAACAATTTATCTAGTAACTGTAATTCAACTCCATTTTCTAACCTATAAATACCGAAATTATTGCAGAGAAATGGCAAGGGAACCGGATGAAGAGTTAAGGAAAGCGTTCTCGCAATTGCACGAGAAAATGATTGATACCACGCAAAAATTGAAATTAGCAGATTTGCAAATTGACAAATTGAAACGATCTAAACAATTTGCCGAGCTGACAATGAAAGAGATAACCTCTTATCCTGAGAACACAAAGACGTACGAATCAGTCGGCAGGATGTTCCTTTTGGATAACATGGATAGCATAAAGGCCGGTCTCGAGAAACGAATGAAAAATGCTGATGAGAAAGTGAAGACTTTAGAAAATAATAAAACGTATTTACAACAGAACTTAAAAGAATGTGAAAACAACATTAGGGAAATGATCCAACAAAGACAGAATAAAGACACGTCTGGTTAAAAATATGCTTTGTACTTTTTTACCAAAATTATTGTCTTATTATTTGCGTTAGAAAAGCTTCATATGTTAGTTTTTTATTACTATTGTTCACTATATCATTGCATTTTTGAACTTATGCATAAAATTGTTTCATTTTCAACGTATATAAGTTATGAACAAAACAATTATATAATTTGAAATATGTAATTATGATTAATCGTTCTATTGTATTTATGAACTTTACAGCGTTTTGTGACCTTTATTTATTGTCTATATGCTAATTAATAAAACTTTTTATTATAACTTTTAATGTTTAAAAATTTTAAAACCTACAAAAAGATACATCAAGTACTAATGTGGTTTCTAATTATTAATTTATTCCAGCAGAATTAATACATACAACAAACGATATTCCGTGATTCGGCTTATATCTTTAATTCACTTTATACTCGTTCATTCCTCTCGCTCGTTTTCCTTTCATTCATCTTCATAGTCTCGTTCAGAATTTCTTAGCTAAATCCTAAATTACCCTTAAAATCTTATATGCCAACGCAGTAATTTGGCAGATCAATTACTCAGAAATTAAAATGCTTTAATATATCTCAAACTTGGGATAGAAAAAATTGAACAGTATGTTTACTCAAGACTTTTTAATGTATTTGTGTTTCATAATTATATTTATAGTCGTCCCTTATTCTTCCTCTCTTTTTTTACTAATATAATGCATGGGATGTGACGTGCTTTCTGACCTTATACGCAAGTGCTATTAATATGTACGTGTATATGTATTTTAGTATATGTAGTGCAGTAGAATGTAACTCGACAAGTATGTACAAAGTATATTTATCAAACAATCACGGTATTATCAAATTCAAATCTAAGTCATATTTTTATAGTCACCGGCGTGACCTTTTAATAAAACTGTCGATTCCTACAGAGTCGAATTACGTATTTATTACGTAGAGTTGTATCACCGTGTATATTATAATATTTAAGTATCAAACAGACTTTGTGCCTCTGTTCTCTGCAACGTGGTACTTACACAATACGATATATCTGCTTCTTTAAAAAATTTAAACTGAAAGATTGACGATTAAAGCATGCACGTGTAAAGAATCTTGCTTATTCAGTATGAAAACCCATGCATTACAATAGCATGTAAAATCGTGTAAGAAATGAAATCTCCTGAATACATCACGTGAATGTCAGTCTTAACTAAGGTGATTGCCATTGTTCGTCGTATTTATGGTACTCTTATATGACGATACTCTGTGTATTCAGTATGCAATCCTAACTGAAATCCCTGAATTCACAAATACACATATCGGGCGGGGATAGGCTTCCAACTAATTAAGTCTTTCCGGCATCCATTAGGAAAATATTGATGCAAAAAGAAGTTGCGAATAAATTACGCCGAACGATTAATCGCTCGAATTAATTAGCGTACCTTATGTTTAAACTGCATAAATTTATGTAAATCTATATTGGTTTCTTAAATAAGTTGTTATTTTTGTTTCTATTAAGTAAAACGTACTTATCGTTACGATACGATACACACGCCGGTCGATGAAGAAATATAAATCATGCTCTTAATTAGCTTAAGAAAATAATTTATGCCGCTTTCTACAAGGACCGTATATGTATAAATACAAAAACATGATAATCTTGATGCTAACGCCGAATGTACACATAATAAATACAGCAATAATGTAATTTAGATGTAACGTATTACGTCTATGTGTATGCGTGTGTGTGTCTGTCTTCGTTATTTCGTCAAATCGTAGAGCATCTCCTCTTCTAATAAAATTCAGCTAGAAATCGTAATTTACGAAAAATAATACAGCGCGCATGGACCTCGTCGAAAGATAGTGTTGACCTGCGCTATTACAAGTTCTCGATTGAGCCACTGTTTATCAACCATTTACTATTCAAGCTGCAATATAAATTATTTTTGTAACAATTATTATATCTAGAAATCCGATATCTAGATTTTAGCAATCTGAAAGTTATTGCGAACCTGTGAATCCCTGTGGTGGTTGACCTGGTACTGAGTATTGTGGTCTAAAATTCCCGAAATTAGCCGCACCAGCGAATGTAGCCGGCAATTGTCCACCGGAGAAACCGGCTGGGAACTGTTGCGCTAACAGCGCTGCTTGACCCGACTGAGAACTGCTACCACCTGGTGCGGTTGCTGCCAATCGACTCAATATCGATCTCTCTGACATTTGAAGTCTTTGAGCAACAGGTGGAATGCGAGCTAATGTTGCTGGTAAACGACTCACGTCAGATTTCATGTCAGACAACAGTTCTTCCAATTGATTTAGTACCTACAATGAAGCAATGTATAAAGAGGAATTACTGAAAGAAGACAATTAATTTCTATCCATAGAAATATATTTACTTTATGCAACACAGCATTTGCTGGTTTATTTCCGGCAAGGCTTTCTTTACTAAGATGTTGATGTGATTCTGCAAGGCACTCGACTTCGGCAAATCTTGCATTCAGGCTCATCGCAGGGTGATTAGGATCCTGCGTTAAGTTCAGGTACGCGGCTCTTCTCAATTGCTCTTCTATCACTAATGCCTGTTCCAACAGTTTGAAACGTCGAGCTAGGAATTTGTTTTTTATTTCTAAAAAGTTACCCTTGCCCACGTCCATCTTAAATGGTTCATTTATTATTGCAAACCTGCAAAATAATATTAAAATAACACGTTTATAGTAAGCATATATTTTTCTATTATTGTTTATTTGTTACCTAATATCATTTTGGATATCCTGCCAACGACCATAGCCATGTGTAACAATGCCGGCCAGTAACCAATAGTCATGTCTTCTATGCCAGATTTCGTATTCACGGCCAGGTACTGCAGCTTTCTCTTCATTTAACCATAATGTGTGTAATTCAGTGAAACCACCATCAGCTATGTTGAACATGAACTTGCGCTTGGGCTTCATCGTTTCTGAATCACAGTCCTTTATGTCCTTATCTTTATTATCTTTCTCCTACAATGTAATATTAGAAATCTTATTAATTGTTTCAAATAAATTACACTGATTTAACATTGAACTAGCAAGTACCTCTCGCTTTTCTGTTTCTTCTTCATCGTCTTTAACAATAACTACATCTTCCTCGGAATCTTGTTTTGTTTTGCTTTCAGAGTTGTCTACTTTTTCGTCGTGTTTCGTCACTAATTTTTCGTCTGTAGCATCTACTTTATCCTTCTCTTTATCCTGTGTTTCTCCCTCTGTATCCTTCTCTTCTTTCTTGGTGTCCTCTTTGTCTTTATCTTTTTCCGTATTATTCTCTTCCTCTTCTTTAGATTCTTTTGATTCTTCCACATCCTTCGAATCAACATTCTGTAAAATAATTCTTCCTTTACTACAAATTCATTTGGAATTATTTAAGTTTTTACAATCGACTATACTAACTTCTTTATCCTTGGGTACTTCTTTACATTCTTTTACTTCAGACGTGTCTGAATTTGACTTGTTGGAATCAGTATTCGTACTTCCAGGGATAGTAGTTGACGTTGGAGTTGCAGCAGGACTCGGGCTAGGTGCGTTAGAAGTAGCTGGTGTTGCACTGGTACTGCTAGTTCCAGTTGCTCCTTCTCCACCACCATCTACTTTCACAGGTTCTACCGGTTTGCGAATCATTTCTGGCATCGAGTAATATCCGTTTATGTGTTCGAATTCTTGCACCTATTACATAAAACAAAAATTATTGGAAGAAAGGAAAAGAAGAAAATAAAAAATCAACTAAAGAGTGTTTTACCTTTTTCCTTATTAAAGACATTACACCAATTCTTGTTAAAACGTGCTGTCTGCTAAGACCTTCTCTCGGGACACCATCGGCAAATGTTTCGGCATTATCCGCACCAGGTTCACACAAATGTCGCATGAAAAGGGAAACGTAGGCCTTGAAATTCTTCTCCGACTTGCCTCTCAGGTCTCGTACCAACCTGAAATGCGACAATATACTTTAACAGTACTTTAAATTTACTGATTGCGGAATACATTTCGAGCGAGTAACTAACCACTGAGAATTAAACGCGTCCTGTGGTGGCATACCGTAACGCATAATCGCGTTCAGGAATGCTTTCCTTTGTCTGGCATTGAAGCCTAGTACCTGGATTTAAAAAACCATATTATAGTATATATCTTTCATTAATTTTTAAATATAAGAAAAGTTATGTAAACCTACTTCAATGTTTCCATTAACTCTGGCAAGTAATGGAGGAAGAGGTCGATCCTTTTCGTCTCTCCTCTCTAATCTTCGCCTGCTTCTGCGAGATAACAGGTCACCATCACCCTTTTCGTCAAAGTCGTCGTCTTCTTTATCGTCATCGCTAGGAGCACTAAAATCACTGTTGTAATCAGAAAGATTCTCCTGCCATGGTTGATCATCCCTTGTACTTTGGTCTCCAGTTACTCCTCCATCATTATAGTTCACTTGCTTACGTATTCGTTTACCTAAAAATAATTATTACTTTGTAATGACAGGAGAGAGACGGAGAAGAGTATTTACAGGCAAAGAAATAAATTATATATACCTTTTCCAAGTGTTCTGGCAATGTCTTCCTGTTGTTGTTCATAATGATGTCTCAATAATTTGATCCAATAAGCTGGATCTGTGTTCTCAGCTTCCTGTTTAATAATCTCCGTGTCAGCTTCTTCTTCCGTTTCACCTTCCTTTGTTACGTACGATGCTACTTTAAACGAACTTAGATACTCATTGGCCCAGTTTTCTTTCTGTTCGATACCTTCCTTGCTTCTGTCTAACAATTCAGCCACAGCTTTGTCATCATAATGAATGGCTTCATCCTCTTTGCCTTCCTCCTCTTTGAACAATTCCTCAGTGCCTAATACGAATTGAAATTATAAACAAGTTCCATAATTTTAAATCCTATTTTATAATCTTTATTTCAACAACATTACCGAATCTTAAAATGTCGTCAAGTTCTTGTTTACTGAAATTAGCGCCTTTACCACCCATTCCAGGTCTCACAACTAAATGTGTTAACATCATTTTACGCTTCGCCACTTGTGTAACTCGTTCTTCGACAGAGTTGCGAGTTACAAATCTATAAATCATGACTTTATTAGCTTGGCCAATTCTATGTGCTCTACTAAATGCCTGAATGTCGTTGTGTGGATTCCAGTCGGAATCGTAAATGATCACAGTGTCGGCAGTAGCCAAGTTTATACCCAAACCACCGGCCCGAGTAGAAAGTAGAAAAACAAACTGTTGCGCGCCTGGTAAAAAAAAATTGATTAATTTTCCGTTGATGATTCATTAAAGATACAATAAAACTATCTGCTCACCAGGTGCATTAAATCTGTCAATGGCTTCCTGTCGTTGAGCACCAGTAATGTTACCGTCTATTCTTTCATACTTATAACCCTCTCCTTCTAAATAATCTTCGAGAATATCCAACATTTTTGTCATTTGAGAAAAGATCAAGACTCTATGTCCATCGTCTCTTAATTTCTTTAACATTTTGCTCAATAGAACCAATTTTCCTGCTGCTTTGATTAATGCAGACGTTTCGTAACTTCCGTTTGGTGCGGTTGGTGCTTCTTGAGACGCGGCTGGAAATAAGTAAGGATGGTTGCAGCACTTTTTAAGATCCATCATGATATTCAATAGCGACACTTGTTGACCTCCCCCCTTGGGATTCAGCGCCTCGAAGTTCCTCGTCAATATATATTTATAATATTTCTTTTGCATAGGCGATAATTCGACACGGACAATGAATTCCGATTTACTCGGCATATTCTATGAATAAAAATGATTAGTATAACTTACATATTGAATTTGTGAAAAAAGTATATGATAAATACCTTTAATACATCAGCCTTTAATCTCCTTAACATGTGTGGTCCGAGTAGTTCATGCAACTTCTTCACTTGTTCTTCTTTTGAAATATCAGCGAATTCATTTTGAAACGCAGCTAAGTCATTGAATTTATCACGACAGAGGAAATTCAAAAGATGGAACAATTCCTCCAAGTTATTTTGGAGAGGAGTTCCAGTTAACAATAATTTATACGCGATATTATAGGACGCTAATAGTCTAAAAAATTTCGACTGGTTAGATTTGAGTCTATGCGCTTCGTCTACTACTAATACAGCCCAATCTATCGATCCTAAGCACGCAGAATCAATTGAGATCAGCTCGTAACTGGTAAGAAGTACATTGAACTTAATTTGATTCGATCGGATCTTCGATGCTCGGCCACCACGAACAGCACCCTCTTCGAAAGACAATTCATTCTCACGAATTACGATACGACTGTCCTTGTCACCTGAAATATACAAATATATTAATGTAAAATATTAATTAGCAATGAAAAAAATCAATGAACACATTTTCATTAATTGAGTTCATATACACGTGCATACCAACGTAAGTAACACAATAAAAATCAGGTGCCCAGGTTTCAAATTCACGCTCCCAGTTAATGATAGTTGATAGAGGAACAGATACAAGGAACGGTCCCTTGCAGTGACCTTCTTTGTATAATGAATACAGAAAGGTGATAGTTTGAATGGTTTTTCCTAGACCCATCTCATCCGCTAAAATAGTGTCTATACCTTGACCCCATGAATATCTTAACCAATTCAAACCCTACAAAATTATGAAATTATAAAAAGCTCATTAAGGAATAAGTAATGTAATGAAGATAAGATATATACTTCTAGCTGATAAGGATGTAACTGCATTCCAGTCTGATCCAGATATTCTGGCTGCCGTTCATACTTTTTCTTTAGATCTGTGGTAGGTTTGTCAGGTGGAGGAGTATACCTCTTAGGCGTTCTTTCTTCGTCATCGATGAGTTCACGAGTCTTCGATTTCTTGCCTTTACCTGAATATAATGTATGTGTCCATTTCACAGCTCATAATGGTGATTGTAAAAAGAAAAAATAAATTAACCGACTCTTCTCACCCTTCTTGCCCTTGCGGGACGAACTACCATCACAACAGTTCGCAGCTCTGAGATCCAAGTAATATTCGATAGCTTGCTTTAACCCAGGAATATCTTCATGCTCATCCTCCCAAGTTGCCTGATCGTATCCTAATTCCCTCCATTTAACGAGATACGTCGCTCTACCATCTCTTGAAAGCCTATGATTAATTACTCGATGCACTACAAGCCACTCTGGTCGAACTCCGTAACGATAGAATCGTTCCTCTAAATTGTATTCATCCCTATTAGTTGCAACGTCCTGTTCTTTTAAACGTTTCACTCGGGAATCGCTTTCGTCTAATGGTTCCTCCAACTTCGGTGGTTCGTCCATATCATATTTTCGTGAATAATTTCTAAAGATCACAGTAAAATTTAAAACAATCATAAAAAAAGGATTAAGCCAAAATAAGTGCTATACCTAAACATGAGAGGATGGAAAACATCAAGCTGTAATTCTGTAATCCAGTCGCAATGCCAATAAGACATATCTGCCCATTTCACGAAGAATTCGCGTATTCTACGTTGCTTAGGAGCAGCTTTACTTGTTGACGGTTCCTCTGAGGGTGTTTCTGGGCATTCCTTCCACCTCCATGTTAAGATCTTTGCAACTATCACATAAAAGATTAAATATTAGTTATGAGTATGTGCATAATTCTTTGTCTTAATCATACAGTACCTTTTCCACGTATAGGTGGACAAGAACATCTGGGACACTTCCAGTCGCCATCAGGAATTTCTGAAAGTGGAGGATTCAAACAATGTGTATGATACGCACTAGTACAGCTATCACAGCATAGCAATTCGCCACCATCTTTACATATTCTACAAAATTCCATATGCTCATCGTCGTCTTCAGCTGCACCTGAAAACAGAATTAATAATCCACGATTCGTTTTGATAGTTGAATACACATCAGCGTGTTGGGGAGGATGGAAGGTTTGGGGTTACAAGGAAGGTACCTGCAATACCTTCTCCTTCACAATGAGGACAACTCCATTTTCCTTCCGGAGTTTCTTCTAATTCAGGCTCTAGACACACCAAGTGATAAGCTCTAGGACATGTGTCGCATAGAATAATTTCTCCACCTTGTTGACATACTTCACAATAATCCTGATGATCAGTCTGCATAAAAAGATATAAATATCATAAAAGAATTCAAAAGTTTCATTGACATAGAAAATATAACCAGTATTAATCAAAAGCAATCTAATTATACCTGAAGACCTTCTTCCCCGTCTGGAAACTTCGACGTGGTTTTTGTCTTTTTCTTCTTCTTAGTCTTATTTCCGATTTTGGTCTTTGCCTTCCTGCGAACAGGTGGTTCTGCTGGTGGTTCAACCCCGCTTTCTTCAGCATTTCCTTTGTTCGTCCCATCCGCACCAGTAGGTTCCTCCGCATCTGCCAACATTTGCTCGAATTCCATGTCTGAATCTCTGTCAGTACCAACACCACTACCCTCTGCTTCCTCATCCGAGCTTCCTCGTTTGCGCTTTCCAAGTTTGATCTTGAGTGTTGGTACTTTAGAAGCTTTCTTTCCCTTCTTCGCTCTCGATCCTCGTGATTTCCGTTTTCTATCACTATCTTCGTCATCGTCTTCTTCATCTTCGCCTTCCTGAACCGCACCACCACGATTTGCCCTTGCATTTCTACTGTCTTCATCTACATTTGCAGAAGATACATCTGCATCTGGCTGTGTGTGAGGATTTAACTCAGAAAAATCACGCCATTTGGCAGCCACTAACATCATAAGCTTCGACATTGGAACCTAAAAATAAGCATAACATAAAATATCGGAAGTAAATAAAATATCGAAAAAATAATCGCTTGAGCTCATTGCTTTTACGAAAAATTTACTTTTGGATTCTCTTTTGCTAGTAGTGGCCTGACATGTTGTTGAAATAATTTATAGGTAGTTAAATTCTGGAAGTCCGCATCAGTGTATTCAATTTGTACATCAGTTAATCCAAAAGTGTTACAGACTTCCTCAATCGTAGGCATTCCTGTTGTGGGTTCCTGGCTAGGAGGAGCAGGTGCATTGTGACTAGATGATTTTCTGGAAGAAGATTTTCTACTTTTTCTATTTCCAGCATAGTCACTATCATCACCAGCTACATCACCAGTTTCACCGCCTCCTCCAAAATCACTTTCCTGCGTAAAGAAAATATGAACATTTAAGTTATTTTTATCAGTAAATTAATTATGTTTTAGGAAATAAAATAAAAGTAATTACATCTCCAGAATCAGATTTTTTCTTTTTCTTCTTTTTCTTCCCTTTCTTATCTTCACTACGAGCTTTTCGTTTTTTTCCTTTCTTTTTCTTTCTTTCCTCTGGTTCATAATCATCATCTTCTTCCTGCATAGAAAAAATATGTTTCAAACAATGTTCATAGTTTAATCAATGTTTAATGTGTATATAAGATACTAACTAGTCTTTGAGATTCTTCTGCATCGGATGAACCATCTACTTGTTGGTTAACATTTGAAACTTGACCTCCAGTTTCATCTATGTCATCCTCTCCTAAAGGTTCATTATATTAAAAAAAAAGAAATTATTTTAAGAAAAAATAAAAGAACTAATTAGGACATTAAGATACAATTATCAATAAATATATAAAGTCATTTATAATACGAAATAGATAATTTTTCGAAATAAATAATGTTTTATAGTATTTCTAATATAATGATTTTCATGTATGATTGATATATTAAGCTACATTTTCACTGGCTACCTCTGACTTACATAAAATCAATATCTGTATTCATTACAATGTAGGTTCAAGAATAGTCAATGTATACATATATTTTTCCAACAAAATTAATATTTCATGTAAATCAATACTTTACAATTTGTTTGCAATAGTGTATAAACATATATTTATCAATTCTTTTAAAAAGAATGACTTCATATAATCCTACGGATTCAAATTAATCCTATATATTATACAAATATATGTAAATATTTCGAGTCGAACCGTCGAAAGAACTATTTTCCATCACAGTACCGCGACGACATGGCACCGACAAATATTTTGCCATTCGTTTTTCCAGAAACCCGAATAATACGCGGCTTCAATTCACTTTAGAAAATATATTTCTTAAAAAATTATAATACAAAATACTTAAGTCAGAAAAAGAAAGAGAGAGCAACATGTAATTGGAACAAATGTTATTGGACGGGACGCTCGACTAGCAAAACGGCGGCGGACTGATAATTGCCAAATCGATAGTAACGTTTTATAACAAACCGATTTTTTTATTCCTCCGAAGCGATCAAAACGATAAAACCAGCATAAATACAAGCTCTCTGTACAAAAGCGAGTTTGCGCGCATGTATAAGTCTCGTTTGAAAATTGAGCAAGCTATTAAGATTGGACAGTCGAAATGTATAAATTATTTTCGACTAATCCACGTTCGATGAATGCTTTGTAAGAGAGTATGCGTCCGCCATTTTCTTCGAAAGGGCTCACCACATTGGAGAGAGAGAGAGAGAGAGAGAGAGAGAGAGAGAGAGAGAGAAGCCTATATTTTATATTCATAATATTGCCGCGGATTCTGATCTCGTTCGTTCACTGATTATTCTGAAAAATCCATGAACGAACCTGTGATCACAATATACCGCTGCAATTTTTAGTAAGTCCCGGAAGACGATATCCTCGAGAAGCTCGCACCGGTCGCTTATATTTTACGATTAATAGTGTGCGTGTGTATAATGAATACGCACACAACCATACCAGATGGTCGGAAAACCGAAGCTAGCATTACGAAATTACTCAAAGTTTCCGCTGGAAATTAGAATTATCACTTTACATTGTTTTTTACTTTTTCTGTAAAGAAATTGGATTTTAAGCAAGAATCCTCGGGATCGTTGAAAAACACGCGATGAATGAAATTATCTTATTACTCCGCAGTTGAAGTAGATTAAGATTGTACTAGAACTTCTTTGCATGAGAAAACAGCGTGACCCTTTTGACTTTTTCGCATTGAAAAAACAACGGTTAGAACAAATTCAAATGCGTACATAGGATTAATTGTACAATGAAAAATCAAATAATGAAGCGTTAATTATGTAAGGGTCACGAAATATTGCGAAAACACCGTGCAACATTCAATATTTGACAAGTTTTTAATTTGTGATTGATTTAAGCAAAAATCTCACTCAAGGGTTAGAAATCGTTTAGCTGTCTAAATTGATGCATCGAATCATAGTATGATTTAAAATGTAATTATTGTAGAAAATTTGTTGAAATCGTGGCAACAATTTGGTACTAATGTATCTGTAACTGTAATAATAACTAAAATAAGTAAAAGTCAGAGAACCATGTGATTTCTCTCTAACTATCGAATGTAAACAATAACCTATACTCAGATGATTATTTCGTTACATTTGCATGACGGATAAATACAACACGAATATGTATGATACATTAAACCGTTAAACAGAATATCGTGACATGTTTGTGGGATTATTGACAATTCGAAGGTTAGTTGTTCCTTTATAAAACAAAGTAAGACCTGTCGAATTGAAAGGTTAATTGTTTTCTCTGGACAATTTAACCTGCCATCGAGTTAGACGAAAACACAGGAGAAATCACGTCGAAACGCGCAACACGCGACAGCGCGTGAAAAACCATAGAAGGATCAATTGACATGGCAGCCATCGTACGAAAAGCGCGCGTCCTGCGTGCTCTCGAGGATACAACTTTCCGGTAGTATTCGTGATCAAGTGTGCCCTCGTCGCACTTACCCGCGTAGCTCTCGTCCACCTCCTCATCGGATGCCATTCTTTAGTACCTCGACAAACTACACGTTCGAGAAAACACCCGAGATTATTATTAATAGTCACTCACTGACTAAGATGCTCACCGTAGAAAAACAGCACGGAAATGCGACATTAAACGTTCGTGGCTCTCGGCGTTTCAGTTTCGGCGTGCCGTCACACTCGTACGTGCACCGATGTGCACCTACTGCTCTACGCTTCTTCTTTCACGCGATTCGTCAGTTCTCCTCATTCTTCCCCCCCCCCTCCACTATCGCGTCGCGATCTTTCTTCCCCTCGCTTTCCCCTCCCTCCCTTCACAGAGAGTTCGTTTCTTCCCCTCTCTTTCTTTTTCCTCGTCTCCTCTGTTCGCCCACCGTTACATATAACGCGCTATAGCTGAATGTATACCAATGGTCTGCCCGAGTCTACCGTGTTGCATTTATTTCTTTTTACCCCTCCTTCCCTCCTCTATCCTTCATCCTCTCTCTACCCCCTTCTGATTCCGTAGAATATATGCTTTTTAATTTTTAGAAAAAGAGAACTTTTTCAATAGCAATGCATTTCTGTGTACTAGTCGCTATACTGACCCCTACTCTTACTTATTTTTTTCATTTTTTTCATTCGTTACGTTTTTAGTTGTTTTTATTGCCGACGCTTAAAAATTTCATCGATTCGGAATATATCTACCTTCATTATAAGATACATCCTTTTTATAAAGTATATATGTATACATACATACGTAGTAGACTACGAATTTTTATATCTTTATGAACATAACTAAGGAGATGGAACCTAAATAGAAATTTATCTCATCTACTAAATACTATAATAAATACCCTACTTTGTACATTTTATATATTTATGCATATTGTATTTCCCATAGATGGATAAAAATCTGCAATCTATACATATGTATATACATATCGTATGATATATGTCCGCTATTAAGAAAATTAATATATCGTAAATTTTTGATGATTAGTTCTCTGGAATTCCACCATTTCAGTCCAATGTAAATTGTACAGTTGCAAACTGTAATAGTATGCGTATACGGATTTGCGGTATGATTAATGGCCGAGCAGTTACATGCACGTACTATTATATATGTGTATATACACATGTATATGTATGCTCGTGTATCGACCTTTTTGATGGAGACAAGATAACCGAAAGCAATCAATGTGTATTTTTTTTACCTGAATATGATATTCATTTTTAATTTGAAAAATACATATAGTAGCTCGCAAAAGTATTAGTATGTTTTTTATGTACACATCTAAAAATTTCATTAGCGCTATAATGATAATTATATGGGTATAATTAAATGATTCTAGAAATGTATACAGAAGTTGCAAGATATTCAATACAAATATATATTTTGCAGAGATCACAAAAGTTTTCAAGCAGGCAATTATCCACAATAATAATAAATCTAGGTCTAATTCAGTGGAGCCACTTTTAATATAATACATTATATGTTTAAGTTGACTATTCATACCGTATATTAATTTTTTACTAAATATAAGTTTACAGTAAATATCCTGTAACATATATATATTTCGAAATTGAATTCAAATTTTGTCCATATACTTATGGCAGTCGCGTCTCATTAAAGTGTTAATAAAATTTTAAAATGTTTCATATAACACGGACAATATAGGTATAAATGTTTTCTGTAGCAAATGTACGAATAGCTTTGCGAGCCACTGCACATATATATCATAATACACATGAGCCGCCGATTTTCTACGATTACTCGTTTATTACTCGTTAATATTAATACGAAAAATAATAAGGGCGACTAGCACACCACGGAAAAATTTGAATTAGGAAATTAGTTATTATCGCTTGTCATCAAATATATAATCCATGTACGGTCCGCGATTCTGGCACTAAACATATATCTACGATTCTTTATATAATTTCATTAATTTTTCGCCCTTTGTTCCAGGAAAACATAACTCAACTGATTTTAGTTATTCAGTTCATCTTCATAATACTCTTTATTAAATGAAATATATAAATCTGGTGAGAAAAATATACGTGCGATTTACGTTTAGATTAATAAAAGCTAAAATATGTAACGATCCTTTTTGATATTGAAATTAAGTTGTAAATTAACAAAGGAAATTCTACAGGGGAGGAATGCAAATATGGCATGACCTAGAAATGATCTGGCCCTACACATTGAAATATCGCAGATCTCTGAGTTGTTCTGTACATGACAATCGTTTTAGTCTCAAACAAGTATAATTCCGCTCCGTAGCTACAGGAATTACTAAACAGTTTACTCTCAAAATTAAGTAGATTTTGAGGTATTAACGAGTATCATTTCCAGATCGCAAATTGCAGAATCCCTGTACAATAACACGTTGTTATATGCGTTTACACCTCTTTATTCATAAGTGCTAGAAATACGAATCGTGTGTACCGATAGAGGACACATTACATGCTCTGCTGGAGAGATACGTACCGTCGTATAACGTGAGGATGAAAATTTTATTTATACGTCTCGTACGTAACAATCTATTTACAGATGATGAAATACATACATATCATGAAGGCCTTCGTATACAAAACGAAAAAGTCAGAAGAAAGCATTTGTAATACTCTTACGTACAATAAATTCACTCTTCTTTCTAAAACCTGTAATACTAATTTTATAAAACAAACATGTTTTATGTATATCACTTAAGGAATTACAATTTACAAAAAGATATAATAAATCGTCTTTAGGAATGGATAGAAGCAATACTGTATGGAATGAATTAGTACCTTTGAATTTTAACAATAATTAACAACTATCAATCGATGTTAGAAAATTATTGTACATATTTGGAATATTTAGATTCAAGCCTTTAAGATTGTTAAAACTGTTTTTTTAACAAATCAAATATGAATAAAGTTTTGATTTTATGCAGTTCAATTAATCGTGAACAAAACTTTGTACTACATCTTTTCATATATTAATGAAATCTAATTTCTCGTCAAAAATATTTCGATCTAGAATATATATGGTACATTTCTATGCATAACTAGAGATATATATATATATTTGTCTGTGACAAATAAAGAAATAGATAATCATAAAAATTTCTTGTCTCAATGGAATACAATTACTTGCAAAACTTCTGATGAATGTCATCTATGCAGTATTCCATACAAATCAAAATAGATTTGCAAAGATAAAAGGGTATATGTAATGCTATTGTATAATCATATATTAAGATGGAATATTTAGTTTGCTCAACCATAGTCAACGCTTAAAGCACTCAGCCCTTTCTTCTTTATAGCTTCTGCCACAGCTCTTTCTAAAAAATTCTCTTGTTGGTCATTCTCGTCAATTTTATCCAAATCCCAATCAAGCCTATTATATTCCTCTGTGCTTTTTGAATCATTCAATCTTAATGAATTTGCTGATGTAGTAGCTACAGAGTTTTCAAAATTTCCAACATTTTGTATGCGATTAGAGGGGCAGGAACAGTGCACATCAGTGTATTCATTATTGGTCCAATACCCTGGAGCTTTGTCACTGTAAAAAGCATTGGATTGAGAAACAAGTCCTGCAGACTGTACTAGACCATGATTACGAATTGCCATCATAACTGCAGTGTCTTCCATATCGTTTCCTCTAAACAACTGAAATCTGGACTCCTCCACGGAATAAGAGGATGAAGTTACCATAATGTAATTCTCTAATACTACATTAATGGTATTATCCACATATCCTTTAGCCACCTGACAAGCTTGCCATCTTTTCAATTTTTCCCTTGCTTGTCTCTCTGCATCGTCATATTCTACATTTTCTGTTTCTTGTACCATCATCTCTTCTTTTCCTATTGAATTCTTTTCCTACAAAATGAATGCTTAAATGGAACATATATTTTGAAAAATTAAATGATCACACTTTGCTCATTTCTATTTAGAGAAATAAAACATATGATTAATATATAAGATGATTCATATGATTAATATAAAGGACAGTTCTATGTATTCTTCTATCTTAATTTTCATGTCTTTTAACATGTCTGTCTCATACCTTAATATACCGCATATATAGTCTACATATATAGCTGAAGCATGTTTTGTATGTAAAGTTTATAAATTAAATCTTCCTGCTTTTGGAACAGTAGTAGACTTGTAAAAATAAAATACTGAAAACTGAAATTCTATATTGTTCATAAACTTTAAATAATGTCAAGGTATGCTTTAATTATAAATATAACAATGCTAAAGTATGTAATAACTGTAAAGTATATTGAGGCACAAGACAAATACTTTGAACATTTTCTTTAATCATCCATAAATTAAAAATAAAGGAATATATGTGATATATATGCATATGATGTCTTTTACTTATTTTAATGTGTAGATTCACTCTCTAAAGTATTGACATGTATTTATGAATCACCCTATATATCAGTAGAATAATTTAATATGGTATTTTATTTATTATAACTATACGTAATAGTTACCATATCCCAAATCGTCTCGTTGCCTTTAAGTCGTGTACATTGCCGTTTCGGAGGAGCTGGCCTTTCGTGATCGTCAGTATCCGATTCCTCGATGTCAGTCGCCATTTTCTCTATTTTATACACAACTGTATCGTTTTCTTTTCAAACAACTTAAATAAGAATAAATAATTCCAACAACGGTACTACTAAACAATCATCAAGCAAAAAGTCTGACCGACGTTACAAAAATTCGAATCACTTCCACCAACTTTCTTTGACATCTTTCTCTTGGATAATAGTGATAAATCTTTGTCGTGCATTCAATTAACTTGAAATAACTTCGACGTTTCTGATTATACGCAGTCTTCACAATGTGAGTAGATCGCAGTATAAAAATTGAATAATAATCACGAGCGAATCGGTTAGAACTCAAGAGGACAAATACCACACATAATCAAATGGCAAGATTCGTTTTGACAGCTTCAAAATGGCTACTTTACCATTAGATTCTATATAAAATCACCCAATTGAATCGCAAGAATATTTTGTAGATTATTAATACGAGATACATTCTAAAAATATTGCAAAGAAAATTGTGCAGAAACGAAGCACATCGGGAAGTAATTTAAATTTAAATTAATCTACCTGGACAGTGTTTTGACTGCAGCACTACATTCTAAAATGGCGTAAACATGTGTTTGCAGTGTTCAAAGGAATTTTGACGTCTGGTTCTGTCAAGCATATCGTTTTGTAAATCGTTCGAAGTAAATTCGTTTTGACATTTTCGTTAAACACGCTAATTGGCATGGCAGTCTGTGGAGAATACATTCGTAGTCAATTTCCCACGATAGATGACGACCTATACCAATATGTAGAAGGTATATTTCCAAAGAATAACCTATAAGTTATACGAAATATTTATCATTTCATTTATAAGTGGTACGTATATTTCTAACTAACATAAATATCCGTGCTCATAAAGGTATTTTAGATAGTTCAAAGGATGACTTCGAGGATGGCGACGAAGTTTACGAAGCAATAGGGGAGGTATTACACGAGGTTGCAGAAAAACCAGAGAATGAGGTTAGGTCTGTAAACGTGTTCGCACTTATCACTTTTCATAATGTTGTCAATTACCCTTTATTGCTATCGTTTATTTTATGTTTGATTTTATAACTTACAGCTACAGTTTCAATTTACAGTTCTTTTTGATATTTATTTTTGAAATCATATTCTTACATAATCTTTGCTCAAATTTCTGATTTAGAATTTTTTATTTGCAGACAAATATGCGTCAAGCTACTGGAAATGCTAAAAGGTAATTCAAACGATGGAAATGTTGAAAGGAGAAAAAATGGGGTAAATAAAGTATTAAATGCTCCAGTACATTTGGGTACTATGGCTGCTACCCTAGAAGCTCAAGTAGAACAAATAAAAAGTATATGGGTTACTACTAGAGATGACGCTATGGTAAAAAATAAGTTCTGTGGATAATTAATATTTAAATAGTACTTTGATTACAAAATATTCTATTACAGAAAGTAGATGCCAAGAAGCTAGAAAAGGCAGAGGCAAAATTGCAACAAAAACAAGAAAAGAGAAGTAACAATGAATTAAGTGGACGAATTAATATTGTAAGCCAAGGTATAGAATCCGCTAGCGCGAGTCAAATGACGAGTAAAAAGGATAGTAGAATGGAGACAAAAGGTGGTGTAAATAAAGCCCAGGACATTAGAATAGAAAACTTTGATATAGCATATGGGGATAGAATATTATTGCAAGGAGCTGACTTAACGCTTGCATTCGGTAGACGCTATGGCCTTATTGGTAGAAATGGACTCGGTAAAACTACATTACTAAGAATGATATCTAGGTACTAAAACGTGTACTATGATAATTTCTTATTCTACGTATTTTACTTAATCTTCTAAATATCGTTTTATCTCAATCATTTCAGTAAACAGTTGAGAATACCATCCCATATAAGAGTTTTACATGTAGAACAAGAAGTCGCCGGAGACGATACTTCTGCTCTCGAATCTGTATTAGAATGTGACCAAGAGAGAAGTATGTTACTTAGTAAGGAAACAGAATTGCAAGTGGCGATCGAAAAGGATGGTGGTAAAACGGGAGATGCATTAGGCGAAGAATTAGCTAGAGTATATGAAGCAATGCAGTTAGCTGAAGTAGATAAAGCACCTGCTAGAGCTAGTGCAATTTTATCAGGACTTGGGTTCTCTGTCGAAAGACAATCGTGGCCAACTAAAGCTTTCTCTGGTGGCTGGAGAATGAGATTAGCACTTGCAAGGGCACTGTTTTCTAGACCTGATCTTTTATTACTTGACGAACCTACGAACATGCTTGATATTAAAGCCATACTTTGGTTGGAGAAATATTTACAGTCATGGCCAACTACGTTACTCGTGGTTTCTCACGACAGGAACTTCTTAGACACGGTAAAGTCTCGTATGCTTTAAAGAATATTATTCATACATTGTAAATAAATAAGTTTAATTTTATAATATTTTTTACAACAGGTTCCTACCGATATACTGTATTTGCGTGGACAAAAAATTGAAGCGTATCGTGGTAATTACGAACAGTTCGCAAAAACTAAAGGGGAACGTGAAAGAAATCAACAGAGAGAATATGAAGCTCAGCAAGCGAAAAGAGCACATGTACAAGAATTCATTGATCGATTTCGATACAATGCCAATCGCGCTTCTAGTGTACAGAGTAAAATTAAGATGCTAGAAAAATTGTAAGTTCAGTAAATCTAATCTAGAGAACGATCAGAGAACGCTCAAATTTTATAATTTTTAACAGACCAGAACTTAAACCAATGGAGAAGGAAGGAGAAGTAACTCTTCGTTTCCCAGATGTTGAACCATTAAGTCCTCCAATATTGCAACTTAACGAAGTCTCTTTTAGTTATACTGGAGGAGTCGATAATTCGTATATATTTAGTGGCGTGAACTTGACTGCTAGCTTACAATCCCGTATTTGTATCGTGGGAGAGAATGGTGCTGGTAAAACTACGCTTTTAAAGATCATAACAGGTGCACTAAGCCCAACACGAGGTACAGTGCATGTTCATAGAAATTTGAAATTTGGATATTTTAGTCAACATCACGTAGACCAACTTGATATGCGTGTGTGCCCAGTTGAACTATTGCAAAATCATTTTCCAGGTGTGAATTAATTTTTAATTTGTACAAATGCTACTATTAATAGATTAATTCTATAATTTGTTTTTCATTTAATTACCAGGTAAACCAGTTGAGGAATACAGAAGAATGCTTGGAAGCTTTGGAATAAGTGGTAATTTAGCTTTGCAGACTATTAGTTCTTTATCTGGAGGGCAAAAATCTAGAGTAGCATTTGCACTAATGTGTGCTGCAATGCCAAACTTTTTGGTACTTGATGAACCTACGAATCATTTAGACATCGAATCCATCGAAGCTTTAGGCAAAGCATTGAATACTTGTCAGGTAAAAAATCGTCATAAATTTTTTCTTAGTTTATGTTATGCAAATTCTATTTTGAATAATCTTCCAGGCAGGTGTTATATTAGTTTCACACGACGAAAGATTAATTCGCATGGTATGCACCGAACTCTGGGTATGTGGAGAAGGATCTGTTCGATGCATCGAAGGTGGTTTTGACGAGTATCGTAGGATCATTGAAAAGGAACTTGAAGTATAAAGATCGTTTTAATTTAATTGCATTATCAGTCTCTGCATTGTCCCGACTTAAGTTACCGATGTGAAAATTTCGATTAATTCAGGTAGATACAAGAAAAGAACGAATGTTTTATCTTATACCGGGACAATGGAAATTTTTGATTTATTTATCGATGATATCGCAGATATTATATTGTCTATTTTAAATAAAATCGTGATCATTATAAGAATCATTGTTTACATATTATATATATATATTTCATCATATTAACATGAAATTTGCAAAATAGACTGAGTCTTCAACTTACAAGAACATAGAACTAGGAAAGTTTCACATCGTTTAACTGCCAGCTACAATAAACTATATCTAAAAAAATTCTAATATTTAATATTGTACATTAGTTAATAATAAAAAGTCGTTGTTATAAATAAAAGTATATAAGACTTTGTCCTTATTACAAAACCATTCAGGATATTACATTCAAGATATATATATAATATAAACGCAGTCCTTTTCTTTAAATTTACCATGTACTATCTCAATAATACGACATATCAAAATTTTATACGAGAAATTTGTAGAGCTGTGAAATTAAAAACATTAAAATCAACATTTTATTTTTAATAAACATAAAATGTTCATGATACTTCATAACACATAGTAATTTTAATACTTTTATTCCGCTTCCTTTTTCTTTCATCTAAACCTTTCATTTCAATGTAATAATATTTTGAAAACTATTAAAACTAGTTGTATAACATAATAAATATAACAAATTACTTGAATGTGCCAAAGAAGTGGTTCTGTATTGTCACAGTTAACCTCCGGATGAAGTATTTAATGATACCATTGTATTGGATATAGAAGACATTTGCATGGGTGGCGCAGGGGCTTGTTGCTTTGCAGCTGGAATTTTCAAATATTTCTATTATTTTTCTCTTTGACAAAACTTAAATTTGCTCGATAATCAGGCAATTACTTTAACATGCAGTTGGATCTTGAAGATGCATATCACGCAATGCAAGCAATTAGCTCAAGTATTTAAATAAGCACCTAGTATTAGTTGCTGTATTGTAATATATAATAAACAACTAAATTAGTTAAATAAGTACGTGCTTTATTTTTCATACTTAATTTTACTTTGTGCCACATAAATGTACATGCAAAGAGATAAACTTTCTATTCATGAGCAGAAACAATACAAACTAGTTGATTTATGATATATGTATATAACATGGTGACTCATTGTCAGTAGTAAATCATATGCAAGAAATGATGAATATTTTTAAATATACAAATTTATAAAAATAACTCCGCAGTATACCGCCTAATAGTATGATTCGAAAACGAATAGGATAGACTTTTAAACATATCATTCTCACCATTTCTGCTGCTGTAGACTTTTGTAAACCCCTTAAATTGCTCCGGCGGCGGGAAATTCGCAATAGAATGAAACATATCCGCGAATCGAACCTCCAAATCTAGAGCATTCATCGTCTGTCCGTTGCGCATGGAAGAACTCCTTGTGGGAGGTGTTGGCGGTGGTGGCGGCGGCGGGGCCAGTCTTTGATGAGTAGGAGCTGGACGATGCGGAAGTGGCGGAGGTGGAGGTGGTATACAAGGAGCGCTAACAGTTACTCTAGAAGGAGGTGGCGGTGCCACTCTAGTTGCTGTAGAGGGTATATTGTTTGATCTAGATGTAGGTGGAGAAGGAGGTTTCGCGACTGGAGGCTTAAGAATTCGATTCGTAGGCCTCGATTGGGTCTCGTTCAGACAATCCTGAGACTGATGAAGGGAAGGTGGAGTTGGAGCAAGTACAGGAGGTGATCTAGGCAATCGCATACTTTGTGCTCTTGACACACTTCCTCCAGTTAAGTTTAATTTCTTGGGAGGTGGTGATGGTTTGTGCAATGCAGATGATGATGTGGTAGGTGGTTTGGGAGCAAGAGTAGGTTTTCCAAATCCCTTAGGTACTTCCATATTAGAACTAGAGTCTGTAGTACTTTGTCCTGGCATTGAGTTTGCCTTCTAAAATGTGACACAAAATCTTCAAATCTATATTAACATATAAGTTTTTAGATATCTTTACCTGAACAAATAGTTGTGGCTTTTGAGTGGCTGGTGGTGGAATTGGCGGTGGACCTCTTTTTATGCTAGGGACAGTCGATTGACCAAAATTTGTATTATTAACATTACTATTGTTCTTTTCAACTGCAGAAGTCCGAGATCCTACAGGCTTCAATTTAGGAATACCAGTAGGAAATAATCCACCTAGTCCTATGGGACCTCCATTACTTGTGCTAATGCCACTGTTTGCTACATTAGAACTATTTTCCTTGCTATGTAAGGAAGAAGAGTTTCCTGATTCACCTCTAACTCTACCTAAAATGATAATAATAATAAGTATCGTTGATTGAAAAATATACATACTTTATAACTTACCACTAACTACAGGTGCACTTTTATCTACGGTTATAGTTTTCTTTAAAGTTTTGCCAGCTCTAATTGACTGAAGAAGTAAATTTCTATCCTGATCTGCTACCCCAGAACCAGATGTGTTGAAGACAGGAGGTGGAGGTGGAGGTGGTGCAGGCATCCTTGTTCAATTTTTATAAAAGTATTTACCACCTCTGTTAAAATCGTATTATAAAAATAAAACGATTAATTTAAATAAATCTGAATCACAATCCTTATAATCAAATTAAATTGTAGACTGTAGCATGTAGAATGGCTGAAACACATTTTGAGATAAGATTAGACCTCCTACACAGAAAATAGTGCAATTAGGTTAGCGAAAAAATAATTTCAACATTTTCTACGATATTTTATATTTGTATTGGCAATTTTTATACTTTAGGAACATATGTTGTAAGTATAATGAGACAAATTATAAATAATTTACCTAAAATTGATAAAACGATTCTATCCCCCCAGAGGAACAGTCTTTGAAACTACCGCACTTTGCATCCGTTTCTGATTCACTATGAACGAACAGAATCCACAACATTCCAAATTTTTTCAGGGCCGATAAAAATTCAGATGCACTGATGTTTCTTACGGGTAAAAATTAAAATCGACTCGTTAGACGTATAGATAACTGAATTAATGCACATCTTGATAAAAGTCGACCATTTGTTTATAGCATTGACGAGTCATATTCGATCGAACATGCATACGTCGAGTCGAATACACCTGAATAAACCACACCTGGGAACTCTTAAACTCATGACAGTGAAATGAGAACAGTATCTTTCTCTTGTACCTATGTTACCATTGGCTACCAAGAAGAGATTCGCAGCCTCGCTTTCCGCTATAGAAACACACATCCGTTTTTAAACATTCCAATTGTAATTGTTTCCTTATTCGTTTATGCAATCCGGAAGTTAAATAAAAACATTAATTTTTAATGTATTAAAAAACCGACAAAATGATTTCCATAAATTAAAGTTGATTAAAAATAAGATATCAATTAAGATGTATTAAAATAAGACTTTTACTATATAAAAAGTAATATTTTATGCATTACATTAAAATGTAAAAGAAGTACGAAATATTTGTAATACAATATATACATATGTATAATTTATAAGGAATATAATTAGCATATAATAACATACAAATATAGGTGATAGAATGAGGCTTCTTTCTTAAAGAGAAACTTTCGCCATTATACAAATAAATAAAAGCAATGAAACATCTTACCTTTTAGGTTTTTATTCTGTATATGATTTTATCCAAGTAATAGCCTGAAAAGATTAATCGAATGCAACAGTTATTGTCTCTACATAGCATAAAATTTTTCTATATTAAGGTGAAAGACTGAACATATCTGAGAGTCATAATATCAAAAACTGTTTATAAGTGTAAAATTCATTTTGTGCAAAAGATCTTTCTTTTTACAATTAATATACAATTATTATACATATTTACAAAATTCGCCCATCAATACAAAAATAGATTATACACTATATTGAATTACGATAATCCCTGTAAAAAGTTTCCCCTCTCGTTTAGCTGTATCGCAAAAAATAATTGCAATAATCTTTGCGAGCTCTCATAAACAATGTAACACTACCTAGATTTTTTAATCTTTCATCGATGTTGTTAACAGAGCAACCAACGTTTTAACCAACAGCTTTTTTTATTCCTAAACCTTCTAGGTAAAGGATCCTATATGGAAAAAACATAATTCTTATTTTTATTCCTTTGTTACATGATTCGTTGGTTCAGGTTTTATTTCATCCATTTGTTCAGTAATAACTATATCAGACTGCTCTGTATCTTTATGCAGAGCGATAATAATTTTTTCTTCCGTGGAAGATTGACTATCTGAGGAACCCTCCTGTGTTGAAGTAGCTGCTTCCTACAATCGAAAGAAAACTATGAAAAAATAATAATAGACCTACAAGATTTTCGGCTTTCCATACTTTTCGTTCATCTCTAAACCGAACTGATCCAGAGTCAGACTACAACTCTTCTTACCGTACTCCGAATCTTCGTGTGTGTCTTTATATGTTTCGTCAAATGGTCCGATCGCATGAATTTTTTAGTACACTCAGGACATTGGAATCTCTTTTCACCGGTGTGAGTTCTACGATGCCTCTGAAGCTCATCCGACCTAGTAAATTTCTTACCACAAAATATCCAACTACAAACAAACGGTCGTTCTCCGGTATGCCACCTCAAATGAGCTCGAAGATGACTGGTCTTTCCATATACCTTATTACAACCCGCTATGTGGCATACATGTTGCCGTTTTCTAGTCATATCTCTATTCCTATTCATATGAATTTCAATTTATAAAATTGTTATGAACTTGAACAAATACAGATTAGTTTTAAAATCCTACCTATCACCATCTCCGCAATTAGGACACGTGCAAGCAACCCTCCTACGATGTTGCTTATTAGAATCCGTCTCGATATTTGCAGACGGTGCGGTAGCTACTTGATGCTGGTGTGATGTGGGGGTGGGCGTTGTTAACGCGTTATTCGATTGAAGAGTTTGTAAAATTTGCCACTTTGTCGGATCGTTCGAATCTAATTGTACGGTTGGAGCAGCAACAATCGGTGCAGCTGCTGTTGCAGGTAGCGTTTGAACAGTGGCCGGCTGAAGAGCACTTGCAGGTATAACTTGCACATTACCTAGACCTGGAATATTTTGCACAGGTATCGACTGAAGAAAACCATTTGTCGCGTTCATTCCACCGGCAGGTTGAAGTTGCATTATACTGCCGTTACCAACGCTCCTCATCATGTTACCTTGCTGGGCAGTTAAGCTTGCTAACGCGGATGCAGGAATTAAAGTTAGCTGTTGTGCTTGCGTTCCTGTAAGATATACATATTGAAGTGTTAATATAATTTTCCTAGTTATAGATAGAGAAAATTCAAATTAACAGTCATTGGTCAATGTACCTGCAATTGTAATTGGTTGAACTGCAGGTTGTGTTGTTTGAGCAGCAGGAATATGTATAACTTGGCCGCTAGCTAATTGTCTAGCATCAATACTTGCTACTTTTATATCACCCTCGACTGAGTCTGGTGGTCTTGCTAATGCTGATAATGTCTGTACATCGATCTTCTGTCCATCTTTTGTGGTAATTACGTTATTGCTTCCTTGCATTGGCCTTCCAAGTGCACCGATTCCAAGTACCTATAGAAGATGCAATAAATATAAACATTTAATTGTAGACATAAAAGATAATTAATTCTCTTAATACATCTTCTACAATCTTTCACCTGGACGTTGCTTGGAGTTGTTACTGTTGTGCTCCAAGTTGCTACAGTTGAAGATGGTGTGGATGATTGTTGTTGCGCTTGTTGAACTTGTTGTTGCTGCTGTTGTTGTATAACTTGCTGTACAACTTGCTGCACTTGTTGCTGTTGTTGCTGCTGCACTTGAGCTTGTGCCGCCTGTTGTTGCTGTTGCTGCTGCACGGACTGTACAACCTGTGGTTGAGTTTGCTGTTGCACTACTTGCTGTGCTTGTTGCTGAGCAACTTGCTGAGCTACTTGTGTTACCTGTTGATTCTTATATCAAAATTATTTTAATAAAATCGTACATTGTTATATGATGTATTATTTCTTTTTATATTTACTTGTAAGCTTTGAAGTTGTGGTATGTTAGCAATCTGGACTTGCTGAATTTGTCCATTAGGTGTAATTATTTGAGCTACTTGTGGAATTTGCTACAAATAAATTTTATTTCAAATAATATATGTATACTAATTCTTATTGCATAAAAATTTGTATTCGCGTAATCAACATACTTGCGTGATCTGCGGTATCATCTGCGTGGCAGGCACATTGAAAACACTGGACAATGCTTGAACTGGAAAATGTACAGTTTGATAAACTGTCTGTCCATTACTAGCAGTAACCGGTACTTGCACAGGCACAGTTTGTTGAACATGTTGCATAGGGAACTGAAGAGGTCTAACTTGTACACTTTGCCCTAAATATAGAAAATATTTAATGAAATCTGCTATCTTTTATAAAAGTAATTTGATAACAATGGAACACATACCTGTTGGTAACTGAACAGTTTGCGCAGTAATATTCTGTATAATAGAAGTAGGAAAGACACTGGGTGCTTTTATCAAACTAACTGGCTGTGGTGTAATAATAGTCTGACCATTAGCCAGTTGTACTTGCTGGCTAGCAAGTTGAACTTGTTGGCCATTAGCAGTGGCGAACTGCATTGTTGGTTGACTTTGATGATGTCCTCCTGCAGCAGACATAGCAGAGGATGGAATGAAAAGTGCTTCTTGGCCATCAATGTTAACAGTTTGCATCTGTGGTATAACACTATAACTGAGTTGTTGTTGCGGTTGTTGCTGTTGTTGCGATTGTTGCTGTGTTTGCTGTTGTTGAGACTGTTGTTGCTGTTGCTGAAGTGCAGCTTGAGCCTGAGTACTGATCAACTGAGCACCCTGAAGTAATTTTTACATCTTAAAAGAAGAAAGAAAAGAAGCGAACCATTTAATATTTTTCTAAAAGCATTTCTCACTTGCAAGAATTGTTGAGGCAAAGATTGTACAGAAATGGTTTGTGCTCTTTGCTGATCATGCTGCGGTTGCTGAGTCTGTAAAGGCACAAAATTTTGCAATTGTTGCAAAGTAATGACTTGTGGCTGCTGTTGTTGCTGTGCTTGTTGTTGAACATCTTGTTGTTGCTGCAATTGCTGCAAAACTGCTGCATTTGTGGTTAAGAAACGAATTTGAGGTTGGGCAGTTTGCTGTTCCAATTGCTGTTGTTGCTGTTCAGCTTCATCCTGCTGCTGCTGCTGCTGTGTTTGTAAGAGATCATGATCTTCGATCTCCTCCTGTCAAATAATTTCAACAATCTTCTCATTTCTGCATACTTTACTTCTATAGAAAGAATTAAATAAAATTTCTCAATCGTCTCACCTGATTGATACTTCTCCCATCCACGCTTCGTTTCATGATAAATATATGTGCAGTATATTCTTAACACAAACAAGGTCGTCTTCAACGCCAAATTTATGCAGATTACCCTTATGCTAGGAATCCATTCTTGACTATACCAAACAGGACTGACTATTTAGTCCGTGGTACGTGGAAACGCCCGCTGGAAGAGCGTTTAATCTAAAAAATTCATTAGTTGGTTAAACCCGCTCTATTTTACTTTATAACTACTTAAGGTATGAATCTCCACCGACTTAGCTACAATCGTAACTACCCTGCCACTTGAACACCGCATCTGGCTCCGTTTTTCTTTTTCCCTTATTTCGAGTCAAAGTAAACGACACTTGCGACTCAGGTACATCGCGATCGAACGAAAATGAAGTGAAAATGATGCGAATGAAGCCGTAGCGTCGAATGAGCAAGAAACACGAACGACTTAAACGATATCGACACGTGCGAAGACCACTCTCCGAAGACAAAGAAGGCCAGAGAGCACTCCTCGAGAACCCAATCGAGGACCGCCTCTCTACGCCCCTGTTCCTGCCGCCCCACCCGCAGCCGCTCGAAATATTGCCCACCGTGGCAAGGACGCGCATAACCACCGACACAGAGGAGCACTGTATGTCGTCACACCCGCCCACTCGGTCGTTTGTCGACTGTCCGCCTCACCAACACACTCACCTACCCGCGATAACGGGGAAGGCAGCCTCACGATGCAGCCTCCACCCACTTTGCACATGGGACTCCACCTAACTCGCGAACAGCACGTGGCTCCTCCGCAGAAACGTCCACTCTGTACTCCCGCCACTCGATTTTTCCCTCAAAAACCAGGATGATAAGCCTTCCGTGCTCGCTACGCTTCCTGTTTCATCTGTTCGGCCCCGTAGCTGTCCCTGAGACGGCCATAATAGAACACCACGGATAACTAAACTTCAACCTAAAAGATTTTACAATATTGTAGATTACAAAGAAGTTGGTAATGAACAGAAAAATAAATACAGTACAATAATATTGTGTTATGTAAAGTAATACATATATTCGTTAGAATATATATATATATAATATATATATATATATATTCGCTGTTTTAGAAATGCATTTCCATGTATACATCTATACACCGACGTGCATACTCAAGCGTTGCGTGGTACGCGCGCGCACACTATTCTCGAAGCGATCGCGGTCGACGATCTACGTCCTTCTTCTTTAGTCGATACACTCTCTGTTATAGTTGAAATGTTTTTTTTACAAAAAGAAATACGATCAAACGAGATTCAATTACGAATTCTTTGCCACTTTGGTTCAACTAATTTCCTTGATAACACTAGAAGATTGACGCTATGTTCAAAGTTGCCGCCAAAAGTATAGATATAGGACAAGCCAATGTTCTTCTTTTTCTTTCTGATGATGGACGAAAAAATTAGTTAGCGGATACTCTATAACCGAGAATTTTCGACGAAAGAACAATCTTACGTTGGTTTCGTATCACCTTGCGCACGATTCGATTTCAACGTGATTTCAACATGTGCACGTAGACTCGCAACGTGTGGTCGGCCGTCCCTCGCGAAAACAGGGCTACGAATACCGCTATGAGAGGACTACTTTCGCCGTGGGGCGGTACACAAGGTGGCAACGTCGCTGTACGCCAAGTGCGAGGATCAGAGCTCTGATTGGTCGTTGGTTATTCGTGATAGTTGGCACCGAGCAGAGGTTCGTTAGACAGGGGCGTACGCAGAAACCGTCGGACGCCCACCCCGTCGAAGAGGGATAAACGATGCACACCTCCTACTTTCTCTGGCCTTCCTTCCCCTCTTTTTACCAATACCCCCGGTCAGGGCCACGCTTGAGCAGGGTCGCGAACATCGGCATATCGTTGTTATAGAGCAAACTCACTCTCTCTCCTTCTTACTCTATCATATTATAGAAACGCTACTGATTGCCTGATGCCGACGTTTATACGGAGAAGGGAGGAGCTGTTAGTACTCCCTCGCTATGCCGCCGCCCTTCTTTTCATAATCAGAAGCAAGCTTGACGAAACGAATCTCTCTTGCTTTAGTTGGCCATGTATGGAGTGGCCGAGTAGGTTATGTGTTGAATGTGATTCAATCCTGAAGGCTACTTTAATTGGAAGTAGTGATGGGTTGTCTCAAGCATTTCAAGTCGCATCGAATATCTGAATGTGGCAAAAATTCAAATTAGTTCGAATACGATTCGATACCCTAAAACTTATGAAGGTCTCGGAAATCTTGAAAGTTTTGCAACTCTTGTAAGTCTTAAAATCTTAACGTGTAGTCAATATTTGACAGCATTTTGAATACTTTAATCCAAATACATACATTGGTATAAAATATTAAAGATAATCTAGAAAGTTTGAGATATTGGAAATGCATCTATGCGAACGATTTCCAAGAGTTTTGAAGTATTGAATGATATTCGAATCACTTCGAATTTTAGCATTCTTAAAAAACTGACTGTTAAAAATCATCTCAGAACTGACAATGAAATTCGAATGCCCATCATGAGTTGCATTTCTATGCGATCCAATCCTGCAAGCTACTTCAATTGGAGGCTATGAATCTATCGATGTTTTTCGATCAATCATATGTATTTTCTACACTTTTTCTTAAGACTCAATTTACGTATTGATTTCGTTAAAAAGTGGGTACTTCGTGCATAGCAACAGCAATTTTTCAGCAAGGTGTATGAAAATATCGATTACGTTTAGTTCGATAGAAAGGGATTGATAATATACAGAATACAGAACGATATAAAAATAATTTACTTAACAAAAAGTATATAATCTCATACTGCTCCAATTTGAGGTTATGAATTTACCAATATTTTTTTGTATTTTGTACTCTTTTTGGAACTCATGGTTAATCTATTTATTTCATTAAAATTTATCTGGTGCATAGCAATAGGAATTTTTCAGGTAGGTACCTAAAAATATTGATGAGGTTTAATTCAATAAAAAGGAATGGATATTATACAGAAGTGGTATACATTTGACATGACAAAAAATAACATATTTATCTGGAAGGACTGAGATGTAAAATAAGTCCAATATGGCTTTTATTAAGTCAATGGTAATGACAAGTGAAATAAATTAATCTCTAACATCAACCATACGTTGTAATTGCATGATGTTAGTAACAATAAATTAAATAAGTAGTTACATTTAAGTAATCAGATAATCTACATATAGACTGTTTACTAATATACATTAGCAATTAACGTAATTTATAAATAAATTCTTCAAGAGTTCTAAAAATAATATCGAGCTTACAATCCAATGGCGTGTATGATTATGTCACATGTAATGCGTACCTAAACAGGGAATTATTCACAATACATGCTTGACGATTTTGTTATAGCGAGTCTAAAGTAACAAACTTAGAATAACCATGTATTTCTTTATACCAAACTGCATTTTCTAATTGCGTTAAACTAGAATTTAATTTCTGTAACATCAACTTTTTGTAATTATGAAAGCATACGTTCAATGATTATGGCATTTAAAATGCTCGACGTTCGTGTAAGTATATAATTTTCTAAAAATTGTACCAACTCAGTATACAATGATATACCTAGTCATAAATACGTTTCTTAATCATATTGATGCATTTAAAGACTTATATACAGATTAGAACATATCTGTTCTATTCCTTAATGAAAACTGAAACACTGTACATAAAAATATTTACATATTAAAATTGAAATTCTTGTTATGGTCGTGTCCTTTTTCCGAAGTTTATCGTTAAAATAGTTAAGATTCAGCGCAGCCGTAATTAATGTACATTTACGCGCTTAAAATCTTCCCTCTTATCTTCACCTTGTTCATTTTGAGCTTGCAAGCTAACTGCAACGAAGGTAGAAAGTCGTTGTATAAAGTACGAAAAAAGATAAATAGGTCTACAAAGTAGTAATCCTAGAGTATTTGTACTAGAGTGGGCTACAATTGAAGTTCAGAGTGAACAATGATTCTGTAATAATGAATTCGTCGTAGAACTGCGTTTTGAACATGTAAATTGCTTTTAGAAGTGTGCAGAAAATTGTACAATGCCACAGAAAATGAACCTCCTACAGTCCACCGCCTGATCTCTCTACACTGATCTGTTTCTTCAGCATATCTTTTTCGTGTTGAGCCTCTTCCATCTCTGCCATCCTTGCAAAACGTGAATATGCCACGTGTCCAGATTTAATGGCTGACATCATCTGCATCAAATTGAGAAAAATTAGCTTTAAAAATTCGAAACAAGGAGAAACCTTGTTCCATGAACTTGGTGATAATCACAGTTTCATAGTTTGGCACAAGAGCAGCATGATACTAAAATATGTTGGAAGAAAGAAGTAAAAGAAGTAGAGAGGTTCGAATATTCATAGAAATATTGTAGTCACAACATCAGAACAAGACACACTTTGATTAGATTAGATTATTGTAATCTATTAATATGTAATCAGGTCTAAACTATTCGTGCAACAAACAAGAGAATATTAAAAAATTTGTTACGAGAAATTATGGTAAATTAAAGGAATACAAATGTTATTGGTATCTATCGTTATCCAACAGATCTTTTGTGCGATTATTTTTTTTTTTGTTAAAACTGAACTAGTCCTAAGTAATGTTAAAAGATATGTAAATATATATATAAAATAATGCAACAAAAGAAATTTGAGAAAAAAAGAAATTTGAAAGCGGCTGTAAGACTATACGACAAATCCGTGCGTGCGAGCTTTCACAGACCTGAAGATATTCGTCCAACTCGACCTGACCATTCATATTAGTGTCGATTTCGCGTAGTATTTCATGAAGCTCTTCACCAGGCACTTCCTTGTCACCAAACAACTGCGAATGGTAAACAAATGTTTCAATTAAATATATGCTTTACGATTTACCTGCAGATAATCTTGTAACTCCATTTGCCCATTGTAATTAAGATCAATTTCATTGAGCAAAGTGTGCATCTCATCTTCTTTCAGTTTTATGCCAAGTACCTGTACATCGACAATTACACGTGTAATGAAAACAAAAAGAAAATAAAAAAATAAATTTAGCATAAAATTAATATTATATTTTATGCAAACCTTAAGTCCTCGTCTGATGTCGTTAATGGAAACATAGCCTTTGTTGTCTTTATCGATGATTCCAAAACGTTTAATATACAACTGAATTTCTTCCTTCGTGAGGTTGATAGGAATTTTGTCACGAGACGCCCGATTAACCATTTGTCCCATTTCATTAGCGAGGAAGTCACTAGCCTCTTTATGCTGTCTTTTCTTTTCCTCCGGTGTCCAATGTAATTCTTCTGCCATAATGTCGATAATAACCGGAAGAGCTTCTTGTGCTGCTTGGACATTTAAGAAGGCTAATCTCAATCGTCTTGCAATCATATCAATTGCTGTTCTCGCGTATTCACGAACTCCATATCGAATCTAAAATTAATAACGATTAATTATTACAATGAATAAAGAAAGATATATCAAAAATAATGATTGATAGTACTTACCTCAGCGTCGATATATGGGAATTCAGGATGAATCTTTTTGCCTATAATTGGCCACCTTTTACCAGTAAGGGAAGCCATTTTTGCTACAGCAAATGCACGGTCTCCATAACTCTTGGCCATATGTTGCGCAACCTCACATTCCAAGCCAAAATCTTGTACTAATCTGATGTACATTGTTGGACTCCAACCATGAGCTCCCTCGAGGAGAAAACCATTTGTTTGACAGGGTCTTTCAGGCTTTAAATTGCAGGCTTAACAAATAATATGGAAATTAAAAATAAAACTTAACAAATCTCTATCGTACATATACATCATGTACTATACCCTTGATAGCTATATCGATAGTTTCCTCAGCCATCGCTCTGTACGTTGTCCATTTTCCTCCAGCTATCGTAATAAGTTTCGTGGGACTGACATGTACAATGTGATTTCTTGCAAGGGACTGAGTATTTGGTTTGTTTGGATCGGAAACAAGAGGTCTAATTCCGCTCCAAGCGGACAAGACATCTCCTCGACGAACTTCAACGTCCGGATTGAGGTAGTTCTTCACTTCACGTAAAATGAACATGATTTCATCCTCAGTGGGTCGCGGATTATGCGTTATTTCGCAGGGTAAATCAGTCGTTCCTGCGATCGTTTGTTTCTGCCAGGGTAAGAAAAAGATCACTCGGCCGTCACTCGTTGATGGATCCAATAAACCCATCTGATCGGGGCTATAAAAATGAAATTAATACATATAATTAATGTAAGTTTTTCTTAACCATGTTTCCCAAGTTCAAGTTTTATAATCTATTCAGTTATTCACCTGTAATAGCCTGGAAGAACAATATGAACACCAGAAGAGGGACAGCAGATTTCTTTAACGTTCTGGTCATCCATTTTCCTGATGTGGTCGGTGAAAGGCCCCGTTGCGTTTATTATTGCCTTTGCCTTCACATCCCATTGTTCACCCGTAAGTTCGTCTTTCACTCGAGCTCCAGTAAGGACCCGATTACCATCCTTTGTGCAGAAAAAATTTTATTCCGATAAACAATCTATCTTCACATGGCTCTTATCACACATGTATAATCAGATAATATTGATGCCAATACCTTATCGAGACCTTTCAAGAGATTAACAACTTTAACATGATTTACGACCGTAGCACCATGTCGTGAGGCAGTTAGTGCAACTGCCAAATTCATTCTGGCATCATCCTGTTGACCTGTTACATCAAAGCAATATGAAATTACAGCATGCTTGAAAGAGTTGATAAAGAATAGCACAATAGAAATACCATCATAGTAAACAATAGCTCCTGTGAGTTTATCTCCTTTCAACATGGGAAACAATTCTAGTGCATCCCTCTTGCTGAGAAAGTACGATGATCTGACTGTCTTGCCTCCAGCAACAAGATCATACATTTTTATACCAAACCAGTAGTAGGGAATTTGCCACCATCTGTTGAAGATAAGTGGATTTTGATTATTGATTTCATATCGAACAGGTAAAAACAATTAAGAGTCATAACATACGTGTAAACAGGCAACATGATAGGCAGAGGATGAGCCAAATGAGGAGCGCTGTGTAACATAGACGCTCGTTCATGCAAAGCTTCTTTGACCATTTTGTATTGTTCCACATCCAGTTGTAATATAGCCTTCTGTAAGTAACGGACTCCTCCATGAATAAGCTTTGTACTCCTAGAGGATGTACCAGAAGCAAAATCATCTGCCTCGATTAATGCCGTCTTCAAACCTGGAAATTAAAAATGCATATGATTAATAGATAACTATCCAAGGTTTTTTATTTATTTAAAGTCGCATTACCTCGTGTACATGCATCTAACGCACATCCAGCTCCAGTCGCACCACCACCAACGATAAGAACATCGTACTCTTCGTGATTCTTCAACGCCTTCACTTGTTCTTCCCTGGTTGGCAAAGGTCTTTTCGATGGTCGTGATTTCTGTACATCCGCGTGTACCTAAAAAATATATAAATATTGTATCAAGCGAACTACAACCAATTTTACACAATACGTCCTCCGAGATTAATATTTTTATTTGATCATTTTGATTATAAATAAATTTCTGATATTTATACAATTTGGGAAAATTTAAAATTCCAGAAACCTACAAAATTCATATATGTAATATGCAAAAATACGTAAAATATTTAAAGTAGAGCACTTATTATCATATTTAGTGGATGAAACAAATTTCTATCCAAATTCTGTTTCTTTAATTATATGCATAATATAAGTATATAATAAAATATAAAATTCTATAAAATTTATCTAATTATAAATCAGTTTTCATAAACGACACGATACTAGTCGATAAGACAGTTGAAGATGGAGCGGGTCATTCAAAACAAAAGAGCATTCCCCGCGTATCTATTAGTACAGATTGAAAGCTATTCTTCGCTTATCATCGTATAGGAGCATGGGGCAATTATCGTAATAGATGACCCTATACCAGTGTCGTCTTGGATATAATCAACTTTAGTCACTTCGTGATAGAATCAATTGCGATCACGATTCGTGTCACTGTATCAATTTGATTTGTCGAATATAATCAAGTTTGATAAATATTGGTCTCGTGCTTACACTTCTATACAATAAATGAAAGATTTTACGTTAGTCATTATTTTTATTTTCCTTAACTTTTGTTCATATATTGTCAAATCAAAATGAAGTAATCCTATATTCAGACGGGGCTTAGCTTCGAAAAACAATCGTGTATCAAAATAGACGAGCATTCCTGATAGCTCGTCCTGGCCTGGCACAGACCTTTGCAGCAATGAAATTTTGGTATCCACGTGACTGCTAACTTGGTAACTTGGTAACACGAAACACTACAGCCTTGACTGCCAACGTAAATTATAGTTACTAATAGCTTTCGTTAAGCTATAAGTCAAACTGAAAAATGCAATAAACAATTGAAATTTTATTGCGATGATGATGCTAGCCTGTTTCGATATTTGCACTTAAATAGCATTTCTTTTAAACGCTGTACATTCTCAGGAAACGAGAAAGAAAAAAGATTCAAGAGCGATAATTAAAATTGTAATAAGAAGAAGTTAATACGTTAGATTGTAAAGAACAATAAGAAATGACTAAAAAATTTCTTGGTATATAAAAAAGGGTCCAACAAATCCATCTTCGCTGATATCGCACCGCCTTTGTTTCTGCGATTTTTAACATAATCCCACGAGTGAGTTTCAAACGGAAAATTCCACGATATCCCTTGCACGATCAGCTTTTACAAAGAAGAAATCGTAACTAACAAATAAAGAATGAAATAGCGAGAACATAATATGCAAAGTAAAATATTCAATATATCGGGACATGCCATATAAGTAATGTGGTTTTTCTGAGAGCTAAGTTTAAGGCAATAGTTTTATAAAATTGCAATTGAAATTTAATAAAAAGGGATAGGGAATTGCAAAAAGTATGGAAAAATTAATTATTGATTAACTTTGCCAATTAGTAACTTTTTATTCTCATCTATTATATAAAAATTAACGTCAGCATTACTTATGAGATGATCAGATAATATGTAGAAAGTGCAACAAATTTCTGTCTAGGTTCTATTCTTCCAATATAAATTTTTAGCATGAATTTGCATAAACATCCACGATCTAATAAAGGTCGATTATACTTACGGTATTATCGGTCATTAACAGATAAGAAGTAAGAGCACTAGCACCGATGGCACTTGCACCACCAACTAATAGCTTTAGCGATGCCATTTTATTACGTCTGTTATGATGGAATAGCCTTTTTGCAAAAATCTGGAAATAAACGAAAATACGTTTGTATTACTGTTGCTTACGTCAACCGCGGTTTAGAAATTACGTAAGACGAGAACGGAATAGAAAAATAATTATAGAAAGATACGACGAAGGGTTGCTAAACAGCGAAATTTCTACACGAATGATAAGCGCTTGTTAAATTAGGAAAGAATACCGTTATACAACGATAAGATAAATGATAAGATAAATCGAATTGATAGCTGTAAAACTGAAGATATAATCTTTCGGTCGATTAATCAATGCCCCTGATCTATTTAGTGAATCACCATCCAGATTTTTTGGCAATACATCAACAGGTGCAATTTGAACGATAGTAACGAGGAAACAAATACAGTAGAATTTTGTTTATTCAAACAAATTAATACTAAGCTTTCATTATCCGAACTATGATTAAGCATAATCTCGTACTATTTCGTAATACGTACAAACACTTATTCTTATGGGTATATTAATACATGCAATTATTTATTTTTATTCAAAATAAATTCTATATTTCAAAGGAGAAACGGTAGAAATTGTAACACTTCAATCCTATGTTTCAACTAATAAGAAGAGATGGAGAGAATAGCTACTTAGTGAACAGTGAACTTCTATTATCGGAACAGCCTTGTCCTCCTGTTTGTTCGAATAAACGAGATTCTACTGTATTAAAAAGGGATACGACAAGAATGTTATCGATGAGGATTTAACCTAATTGTTTACAAATCAAAATTTGAGTTTGATCATTTTTATGTGTTTTATGTAAAAAGCAATGTAATGTACAATGATTTTAGGTATTGATACAGCTATGAAAGTTACACAGAGTTACATAGTTCGTTGGCTTCTTTGCAAAGATTTAAGTTTTAAAAATGTTTATTGGCAGTTATCCCGGAATATTTTTGTCCTGATTAAACGTGACATACCGATTCTTTATTTCTTTTGCATCGAATCATGTGATATACTGATGTGTCATACGAGACATCGTACCTACACTGTCTTACTTACGTATACAATGATGTAATAGACTTTAGTCTAGTGATTAAGAGCCGTGGGTGCAAAGTGAATTACTTGATAGTGGTGTTATAATTAACCGGCTAGAACTCACTCTTACTGAGTGAGGAAATCCGTCTTGATAAATCTGCTGCATACATTCAACGGTTTCTGTTGAATTATCAGTTATAAAATACGTGATTGATAATGAATACGGAATATATGTAGTTACTATGTAAACGTAGTATAACGCGATGTAACACGCAAGGCTTATTAAAATCACTGGTTGTTTGCCTACGATTTTGTTAAAACTTCGAATGTTAGGAATTTTTTTCAAAAAGTACTACGACGTATTAACCGATTTTTAGCAAGACGCATTATGATTGCACGTTTCAACGATATATTGTGTATTAGGTAAAGAAAAACGCGTTTCTACTTTCTGGTAATAAATATAGAGATTATTTTAAATAGTAATAAAAAACATTGACGCAAATAAGGCATAATCATTCCCTATACTATCGACGGTTTAATTTCTTCTTCTCTTCAAATTTTTATTAATAATTTTTATACATATGTTCAGGTTATTATGTTATATACATATATATATATATATATGTTATATTATACTAATACAACTATTAACCAATAAAAGTAATTGACATATTTAATTGAAATATGATACACAGCAAGAAGCACGTGACTCTGACGCACTATTTTTTATCGGGTGACGTGTTAGTCTTAATTCATGAATTAAGGTAATTCCAATAAAAAAGTAAGAGCAAATAGAAAATATGAAATCATTACATATAATTGGCACTTGTCTAATCACAGAGTTACTCGCCTTTCAAGTATCAAAAAAATAATTTACGTTATGCTATTCACTATGAGACCTTGACAGTCCCCTAAAACACGTGGAATTACGTAAGCCGTATTAATCAGCAAATTCTAATATTCTCAATTTCCTTTCTGACTATTTCTCTTTTTTTTTTTTTTATGAATGTCAGATGCATCGAGATATAACATTTGCGAAATATTTTATGAAAATGGAGAAACTGATTGGACTGGATGAAACTAGTTAACACTAGTTGAACCTTATGCTATTGTTTTTCTCAAAGCAGACGGAGTCATAACATTTCCATAATTTTTATAAATATTAAAGTACGTATATATTACGATAATGCAAATGTAGAGATCGATGTCGTAAAGCTACGTTTTAAAATAGCACCCGAATCTCGTGCCAAATGATTTGGAATGTCATCAGTATTTGTATTGTAACTGTACTCATTATACAATACAGATATACATCACAATATTATGAGTGGGAAAAAAGAAAAATATTCACTAACTCTCTCTTATTTCAATATGGATGAATGAATGAAATCCCGTAAACAATCCATTCTTCAGTTACATAAATCGACCTCAACGTATCACCACCTTCTTCTAATTAAAACTTCAGGAGTTAGTTTATAAGGATTTCTATTAAAAAAATCATAATTAACATCACCTTATCTCTTCATTAAAAAATGTAAAATAATTTAGTATGAAAACGAATGATTTATTATCTATATGCAATAGTTCATATAATGATCTTTGCCTTAGTAGCAATTGACGTTTGTGACATTACTGATAACGCTACTTACTGTGAAACAAATTGACAGCTATGAGAGTCTTGAAAACACTCGCGCACAGTGGTGGTGAGTGCGATATATGAAACTAAAAATTAACGATAGACATATTCAACGAGGATGCCGGCACACATTTCACTGACTCGCGCGAGCGAATGAACCATAGTGAACGATCAAACGACACTTAATAAAGATGTAAACTGACTGCCTCAGCGACATCTTTCGAACATTTTTCTATCTATTGAATGGCGCGTCTAATAAAATGTAAATCAGTTTATTCGCTTCTTTTCGTCTGTGGATAGAAAGATTAAATCCTGAAAAAGACATAATATACTTCTACATTAGAATAATGGATTTCTTCATTCAAAGATATATAAAATTTTTCTCAATCAATTATATTGTTTTATATTCACATTTTTTTTATACAAAACAAATGATTTCCTTTCACGATGTCAAAAAACAGATTAGTCAAAAATACTCAGTTCCTTATTATTTGTTACTCGCAAAAGTTCGTAAAATAGTGATTTTTTTATCTTGGTTATCTTATGTAGCATAACTTACATATGAATTATGTATTATTCATATCAGAAATAAAATAATTTTTCATTATTTTACAGCGATATATCTCTATAAACGATAGACACTCGTTTTATCCTGAACAATTATAGGGTTGAATATACATAAAAGTCTTGTGTATTAATTAGACATAAAATAACATCCGAAATCTTAATGCTAGTAACAAGTGAATTCACATATTGGCTATGATCTAACAAAATAAGAGATGTAAACATAGTACAAATGCACAGGATGTATGATGAATGGATGTACAATAAATAGCAAAAATCATTGCAAAAAAAAAATCAAAACACACAGCGTAGCTAATACCTACTATTTACACAAATTGTTATATCAAAATATATGATCATTTTTATTACACAATTAATTATGTTTTCTTTCTTTTCGTATTATCCTCTTGAGCCCAAAACGTGAGCTAAAAATTACACTTCGTCAGATGCAAGTACTTCTCTATCAGTGGGTGAAGATGACTTGTCTTTTCTCTCATCTTCTTTCATTTGAAGAGCAACCGCGGACTCAAGCACCCGTATCCTACCCTCATGTTTCACAATCACCGCTTTTAATTTTCGTATTTCCTCCGTAAATTCTTTTAGAAGTTCTTCCTGTAAAACAAACAACCATATGTTTAACAATTTCGTCAAGAATAAGCTTACGAGTGACGTACAGTAATGCCTGCCGATGCTTGTGTAGTATTTTGTGCAGAGTTCGAGGAGGCAACTTTTGCTCCTTTGCTCAATATGTTTGATTTTTTATGCACTTTCAATTCGTTTTTGGCTACTGAGGGTTGATAACCGTCCCTCAGAGAGATCAGTATGGGATCTGCATCGGTTCCATTTTCCCACTCTTCGGCAGAAATCGCAGCAGTGTCGCCGGGGGTATCGGGATACAAATCTTCTTGAAATAATTCTGACTGGAAACGAATAAACGATATTAAAACGATTAAAAAGAAAAACGCTTATTTATTCGGTATTCAGAATGTGTATGAATTGTACCTTTCTTGGTACAGTCATAGAGATAACCTGGCAAAAGCCTGAGTTGTTGAGCCGGTAAAATCTAGTTATTTCACAGCTATTAACATCACAGCCTCGTTTTGGCATCATTCCTATACCTCGTTGAGGATCAGGAGTTTGAAACGTATTGATATAATGAACAAAGGGAGGTTCAGGGGTAATTTCAAAATATCGAATCACAGAGTCACCCTTCCCACATAAATACACTAAATTCGTGTCGGAATCGTACAAAGGAAACATAACTCCGTTACTTGTATCCAATTCGACCATAACTATAGGTTCACCTAACATATCTGGAGCACGTAGGGAATATTGCCTCTCAGACATTTTACTGAAACCTGTGGTAAATATCAAGCCTCCCCTGAAAACACATTAAACACACATCTTTGTGGATACAGTTTTATATATGTTCATACATACAAATATAAGATCCTACAAAAATATACAAATCAATAAAATATATGTTTAAATATTATATCCTTCTCTAATTTAATAATTTACTTTTACTGTTTTTTGAATTATCTTTTCAAGTTAATCATCAAAACTGAATAACATCCACCTTGTTACAACATTTGAAAACTGTGTCTTTTGTATTAAATACACACGTGTGAAATAACATGAAACAAATAAAATAATTATTAAGAAATAGTGTTGTTTGCGCAACAAATTATTTCAACTTGTATTTTAAGCAGAGATCAGTGCACCAGCTCTGTCACTGAATTTTGTAAAATATATATACCTGAATCGATCTGTCCGTTTTTCGAAACAGATATTACCAGCATTCAAAACTGCATTAATGATTTTTTAGATAATAGCGTAGTTATTTCACTGTATTCTGTATTTGTTTGCCAACATATACGAAATGTTATATTTTAAATGATATATATACGATACTTACTGAAACTTTTATGCAGATACTACACAGTGGACACCTTGATATTTGCATTTATTAAGCTGACATCCCCCTGACGAGTTGCATTTTCAATCTTCAAGTTTTCCATTAAAAAATACCAAATCTCGCACTACACAAATTGGAAAGACCATGTGATAATAAAAAATAAATGTATTCTTAACGAGCAAATAGAAGTATCAATCACATGTCATTAAAAGATACTATAGCCTGCTATAAACATAGTCTGTTTTGAGATAAACATCACATTTACCCTTACATTTATTGTGTAAAAAGGCGGATGTATATTGTTTGATGATTATTTAATGTGGAAGATATGTTGATAGTGTTTTGCATAATCAAGGTATTCATTATTCCTAAATACATATTTCAGTAACATTTATTTGAAACTTATTGGTTTTCATGTGCACAATGGTAGAAATATTTGTGATTAAATATATGTATAATTAAAAGCTAAAAGGGCTTATCCACATTGATAAATACCTACTGAAAAGAAATTTACATACCTGAGAAAGATTGCACGAGTTGCTTTACTACCTTCGTGCGCAATGGCTTCTTCTAATATCTCTCCAGTTCTTGGATCCAAAATTCGAATCTTTTTATCTTTACAAGTAGTAACTATTTTGGAACCATCCCAATTCCAGCATGCAGAATAAATCATATCTGGATGACAATCTATTCGTACTATGGCTTCTCCTGTGCCTACATTCCAAATCAATACAAGATTGTCAGATCCAGCTGTGAGCAATATGTTCAATGCTGTAGGGTGCCATAATACAAGGCCAACTCTGCGCTGATGCAACTGGAGATCTACCACAGATTCAGTTAATGTCCTAGAAATACCACCATCAGGTATTTGCCATACTTTAACTACGCAATCTTCGGAACCTGATGCTATGATATTATCATTATGGGGACACCATGCAATGTCTAATACAGGACCTTTGTGTCCACCGACTAAAGGATAATCTGCTGGTATTCGACCTACCTATAATAATATAAAGATGAAATATAAAATAATAAAATTAACATGAGAATTACTTGCTAAATATCTAATGAAATAACAAATAATATACTAGTACAGTGCTTAACTTGAAATTGAAAAAAAAAAAAACGAAAATGACAGGGAGATCGAGGGTGAAACTTACTTTGTTATGCGGTAAGACTATGAAAGCACCACCGCCTGCAGATTCTACGATGATAGCGAGAAATTTTGGATTCACGGCGCAAAAGGTTGAATCCCATGAGGACTTCGACACCCTTATATTATCGTAACATTGTTCACGTTTTAAAGCCGTCCCGTACACGTGGCGGAACTTGCTGCTGCGCACCACACGGAAAGACATATCTGCACCTACTTTCGGTGACAAACAAAAAGCGAAGGGAACAATGATTAACCTAAAGAATAAGGATGGTACTTTCCCGTGTGCCGGTTATTATGATTATTTTAATAAATTATTGTTACGTGTCCACCGCCAACGTGGGCGTCGCGTGGACCATCCCCGTTTTATAAATAGATTCCCCACCCTTGACGTGTTGAAATGAGCGCGACTGAAATAAGAATATTTTTCGAATCCCGATTTTTTACTGTTTATAAGTTTAATATTTCTCCCCCAGTCTTCTCGACCTCAGGGCTGCCAATTATCATGGATATCTCGGAAATATTTGATAGACCATAATTGATCAAACGAAAAATAGATCTGATCCACCCGAAATAAACCGGCCGCCGCTTTTATGCGACGATGATTCACACCGATCGTCATAGCGTTCCTGAATTTACATTACTGTACTCCGTCCGGTCCCGTCTAAGGCATGGATTGCAATCCAAATGCTTCGTTATTTCGATATTTTCGGACGAACGTTTGATCACTAAATTCGCGGATATCGTGATTTTTGACGTTATGCCAATATCGAGGAACAACCCGGGGGAGTATCGAAATTTCCCCACTGCTGGAGAACGCATTTAGGTCAATTGTATTCTCTGTTCGTGCTCCAATGAAATATCCTTCGTGAAAAAAATTAACATATTAGAAATCAGATTATCTGTGTTCAACTTAAGAGCGAGATAAGTAGAGCAGAATTGCTTTACAAATGCGAGCAAAACCACAATTACAAATGCGATTTACCTTCGACTATTTAAAGAAATACATCTATCATTCCCTCTGAATGTCGTTCTTTTATCTCACCCCGGTACGTTCGACGAAACAAACGAAAATCTTATCAATTAAAACAACTTGAACTAAAAACTGATTTTCTATATACGTGCTAATAGAAAGCTAAATAACGGAATAATTTCAACGTCCCGATTAATCGTTCTGCTATCGTCAACGGGTTGACGCCGACTGCTATTCTCTCGCGCTAACTGTATCTAATCTACCACGTGTTTGTATACGCCACATGCACATACGCAACAGAGATATTCACGCGCAACCACGACTCACGATTAACTATTACATTATCGTATTTTACAGATAAGAATGCAGAGCTGCATTCATCGGATGACGAATACTCTTTTTTTAATTCGATCAACACTCGGAGGAATTTCAACGTTCCCGCCGACTAGCAATAACGTTGTAATTCAGTGAACGACCACGTAGTAGCGCTATTGACACGAACGACTGGATCATTTGAGAGCACCTTATTTGGAAGTGCGCACCCTGCTCCTGTGAATACCTACCCCCGAAGCTACCTCTTCTGTCACATTATCATTTATAAATCTGTATACTTGTGAAATATTTTCTATGATTAGTTTCTTGTCTCACCCCCCTTGTTTTTTTGTTTGTAGCACTTGTATACGTACGAATTAAGCGGGTTACATATACACGAGGTAGAGAAAATCGTCCGATCTTTCCGTGAACGCGACGAACTTATCGTGCCTAGATAATTTTTTTCAGAGTATGTGTGTAAAAAGAATCCTCACCGAGAAATTTTTTTCCGATGACAGCCGATGCACGCTTTTGGAAAAGAACTCTCCCCACCCCCCAAATCTCACGCGCTAATGAGGATGATGGATGCGCGCGCTTCTAAACGCAATATGGCACCTCACGGCGCGTAATATTTAAACTTTTGAGTCTCCTGCACATTGATTTTTTACATTGTCATTAATACATTAACATTAAGCTGGATTTTTATGCGTTTACAGGAAATTTGAAGCTGCAATTGCATAGAATGTACAAAATACGGTAAAATATATAAAGTATAGTGCTTTCTATAATACTTAGTAGGTAAAACAATTTTGTAACGAGGTTCTACTTTTTTTATTATATTCTGAAAAATATAAATTTGTATAAAAATTCGTAGTCTGGTAATAAGCCACAATATATAGTGAAACTATCTTCAGCCCTAATTGTATGTTTAAAACTTACTATTCATGCTGTATACTAGTTTTTATATAAATATGTGTTTTCAATAAACGTTATGTAACTTCTATATACATTTTCAAATTGGTTTTAAACTTTGTTATTATAATCACGATAATCGTGTCTCATTACAGTATTAACAAAATTTCAAAAATTTTCGTATAATGAAGGTAATATATCCACAAAAAGATTATGTGATAAGTACTCAAGTATTTTTGCGTGCTACTGTACGTTCTTAAGCCAGATTTACACCTTTTCATATTGAATGATCATCACGGATAGTTCATTGAAAAACATCGTTTTCTTCCGCGTTTCACTTAAAATGAGTAATGATTAATCTTTTCTTTTGATAAATTAAATGGATGATTAATTCGTAGTGAAACGGCGTTGTCTTATGATCTTGCCGTTACAAATACGATATACTAAATGTAATCATTTCACGTTCCTATGATACATATCATACGAAATGAATATGGATTTGGCCGATTCTTACTATTTTCTGGGCAATCCTTCATTAAGAATCATAATAATAAATGAGAGAATGGAACAGGGGAATAAAATGTCTTCTTTAAGACAGGGAAGGAAACTATCACATTTTATTTCAAGATGTATAGGATCGACTTAATAAATTTGAAGAATATTTCAAACTAATGAAATTAATTCAACCAATGAACTGGTATAAATACTCCGGCTTTCATTATTCACATTTACTGTGAAAAAGATGTACATTCGGCTTTATTCAATTCATTCAAAATAAGCTTTACTTTGTTCACTGGTCACTTCACGATAAAACGTAACTGAAAATATTATTTTTCGATGAATCATTCGCTATAATCATCCAAAGTGAAAAGGTGTAAATTCGGCTTTATCTTTTCCGAGTTCTGACTAACCAATCCGATTTTCGAACATAATCTAGTGAACAGTTAATAGAACATACTTAAAAGAGAAATTATTTGGAGGGGCGGGTGGGATTCGATTTGTCGCGAATGCAACACTTGCTTTCGTATCATTCGTGACAATATTCTAAAAAGTTGCATATGGTTGTATGCATGTTTGTGTTGTGAGTGATGATATGTTTAGATAAGAGAGTGAATTTGTTAATACTTTAATATTAAACTGGTAGAAATGGGTAATCAAGCAACACGCGGTGGACATGTATCCACCAAGAAGGCTGATGCTGTGGTTCATGTTGGTGATAATGCAAACGCAAACAATCTTTCGAAAAGTTCCTCAGGGACCGAGTTAGAAAGTAATTCGCACATGCAGTTCTTTCCAATTGAAAGTCTAGCGAAGGTATAGGGTCAATTTGTAATCACTATTTTTTCGTAACTCGAATGACACAGATATATTCGATATATCGCAGAAGTATGTCGATCGTCTTTTAAAAATCATTAATCGTCACAAATATTTGTTTCTTATTTTAAAAACGCAAATTGACTTGTATGGTTCACGAATAATATGCAAATTATTTCTTAACTAATTTATTTTCGATCCACTTTTCCTTTGACAACCTTTATAATTCGTATAACCTACGATGTCATGTTGCTGATGTAATGTTTTTCGTAAATAATATTTTTGCGTTGCAAAAATTAATTTAGATCATCTCTTTTTTTTCCCAAAAATGTGAATAAATATAAAACTGTTTGTCACTTCTTTCCACGTTAATAAAATAAGATACTATTACTTTCTAGTTTGCAGATTTATCAACATTAATAATATCTATTAAGATTCATTAAGATTTAATATTTATTAAAATTAATTTTAGAAAGCATGTATTAGTTAGATTGTTCATTTTGCAGATTTTGTCTCATTTAACTCACGAACAGGAACGTATAAATGGGATAACAATATCTATATTTCAACGTTATCTCTTCCCCAATTATCCAGAATTAGGTGAAAAATTATTCAATTATCTCCATCATGCTGCCAATGTCAATACTACGCACTTGAGTGCAAATTCTTTCAAACAACAAGCAGAGAAGTTCCTCTCTGTAATGAGTGATCAAACTGTATTAGAAAATTATGTGAAGATGTATTCTGATATAAAAGGAGATGGAAGCATAAATCCTGATGGACTGAAGGCTTTATTGAACATTTCTTATAATATTGCTATGGATAGTAGCGGAACCTCTCCCTGTATTTATAAAAGTCAAATAATCGATTCAGCTGTATCATCGTGTGTTAGTAAATTTAATATTTATTAGCATTATTAACCAAAACCTATACAAAACTAAAACTATAGAATGTGTATTACAGTTTCATGGCAAACATGCTTTGTCTGTGAGTTATGTGAGCAACTGGATCTGGCAACATTGTCCACGTCTAATATATGGCCCTCATCGATATATAATACATGTACTAACAACTGCTTACAGAAATGGTAAAGCTCTTTTATCCAAAGAACAACCACAACCACATTTGGAGATACCAACACCTATATTGGAGCAACCAGATTCTTTATGTTTTCCACAAGTTTTGTTACCTATGAGCTACGTATGGTTATTATCAAGCACACTACCCGAATGTTATCTTCAGGTATATTTTCATTTGAAATTTGATATATACTTCACTGAATTGTAAAATAATAAGGTAAATATATGTTCAGACAGATGATTCACCAAAAGATGTTACTCATGCACTCATAGCTAAAAGAATGGGCAATGTGTGTCCTAGACACTGGACATTATTGTACAATAGCTCGGAACATGGAACAGGAGCCAATCGATTTCTTTACCATGTATTAGGATACAGAGGACCCACTCTTTTATTCATACGGATTGTTAATTCTGATGGAGATACTTCGCGTCCTACATACTGCATATGTTCAGCGATAGAATGGCGTGAAAGTCATCTGTATTGGGGCGACGAAGATTCGATGGGCATTGAATTGTTTCCTTCATATAGGGTTATTGAAAAGGGAGCTAAAGTATTATACTTGAATACTGGTATCAGAGGTTATCCTCATGGATTACGGTTCGGAAGTAATCCCCGCTCGCCGTATATTAGTATAGATGAATCATTCCATTCAGTCAGTATAGCAGGTGCACCTTATCCGATTGCTAGCTTAGAAGTTTGGGGTTGTGGAGATATGAAATTAAGGTATCTTCTTTTTTTTTTCTCTTATGTAAAGATGAATAGATTTCAATAAAAAAATTTGAAATATTTTACAGGGAACGTCAATTGGAAATTAAAAAGTGGCAAGTAAAGGAAGCAGAAAAGCAGAGGACCGTTAAACTAACTGCTAAAGATTGGAAAGATCATCCTGATCGTTACTTACTTGAATTGGCGGGTAGGGCATCCTACAACGAATCAAATAAATAGTCTCAATATGATACTCTATTATAGCACAAAATTAATTCAGGATTTTAGTAGATTATTTGTATATATGTATATATCATTAAGCATGGTATTGCTTGAATGTGTAAGTACTTATGCTGTATGTGTAAGATTGCAAACACCATATTCGATTTACAAAGTACGAAGTGTTATAGTATATAAACTGTACAATAACATGAGGAGGAAAGTTTCTTAATTTATTACTTATTTTTTATGAATCAGTTACTTAAACTAAAATCGAAGTACTTCAAAAACCTAACATAGTATATTTTTAAATAGTACTTTCATGCTCAATAATATTAGCATAAAAAATACAAAGCTCCAAAAATATTTAATATGAAAATGTGCTATCTTATATAGCGATGATTAAAAATTTGGATTATAAATGTTAGAAAAATTGTTTAATAACTATAAACTTTTAATTTTTAATAAAATATTAGATATACACGTGTATTTGTTAAAAGTATAACTACATAGGTGCTATTGCATATTTTTATGTGAGTTTTAGATAAATGTGTTTTAGTTGTGTGCGTTAAGTTTGAGCTATTTGATTCAACCAACTCAGATTTATGTAACTTCCGGAATTTTGTATCTATTTGTATTTTTAAGCTGTGACCATTATAGCGTGCCTTATATACGTACTTAAAGAATATAATGAACCACGTTAGATATTAACATTAGATGCGTGCAAAAATGAAATAAAAATAACAGACACAACTGAAGAACTAGTTGCGTCCGAAATCTTATTACCTTCGGAGAAAAAAGTAGTCATTACTGGATAATTTATTTTAAATGACTAATGTTTTTTAAAATAAAATTTGTATTTACATAAATAAAGCAATGAAATAGCGAGCAAGTTCTTTTATTTTAACGATTATACTGTATGAACAATGTTACTTTTTGATCAAGGAACAAATAAGATATTTAACATATTTTCTTGTTTTTTAAATCCCGAAGTAATGCTCATGTTTAATATAATTTTTCTTATTTTGTTCAGTTATTTCCTTAACTCTATGCTTCAGTAACTATAAATGAAGATCGTATGCTTTTTCAAGAATTTATTGCTTAATATAACGACATTCAATGTAACATATATTTCTACAGAAAGACGTGTATAAGATCATTTATCATTCCAAAGATAATTTAAACATTGTATAATATATAAAGTAACTTGTGGAAATTGATTAATTGCTATGTTATTTAGCATACTTTTTAACATCACTGAATAGAGTAAGAGAAAATAACTTATAATGTAATTTTCATAAGTACCTATATCAATACAAGTATATACTTTGTCAGAAACATATCTATCACTGATATGATTTTCAATATTCATTCACACTTATTGCAAAAAACTCTACATATATATCAGAATACCATATAAGACATATTTACAGTTATTTAAATAAATATATAAAACTATATCTCTCTAATAGGTTTATATATATTATTTATGCTACCTGATAATACGGGAGGTGCTATGAATGGAAGATAAACAAATCCAATATATTCATCTCTAGAATGCAATGATCTTTTGAAACATTAAGACAGTAGAAAAAAACATATCCTTGGAATGCTGTTAACCAAAGTGGAAAGTATAACTGTCTGCACGAAATTGATAACCATCATGTTGAAAGAATGTTTGAAACACTACATTTGGATCGATATCTATACAGAAAAAAATATATATACTGAAATATCTATAAAATCTTATACCAATATAAATTTACGGATTGTGCGAACCTTGGAATCCACCTTCAGCATCATCAATGTCGTGTCCACTATCGTAACGCGACCGTTTCTTAGGATCAGATAGAATACCATAGGCTTCCCCAACTTCTTTAAACTTCTTTTCTTGTTCTTTCTTTTCTCCTTCTGTTGCGTTAGGGTGTCGGTCTGTACATAATAACGTAAAGACAGATTAACATAATTAAAATAAACTGAATAGAAACGCATCTTCAAGCTCACCAGGATGATGTACCATCGCTCGTTTCCTATATGCTTTTTTGATATCATCAGTAGATGCATTCTTATCAATACCTAAAATCTTGTAGTAATCTTTCCTCTTTGATCTTTTTAATGCCAATTTACCTTCCATTAACAATCGTTTGTTATCTGTCAGTATTTAATAAATTAATATATTATTATAAAAGTGTTTATTATTGTAAGTAAAATGTGTATCTTCTTTACCTGAACTTTTATCCATTTTATATGCTTTTTCAAGATCACGAACAGCTTTTTCATATTCTTTGAGCTCCATATAAGAAGCTGCTCTTCTCAAGAGTGCTTTAAGATACTTTTCATCGAGTTTCAATGCTTCCGTACATTCTGTTACCGATTCATTTAATCGATTTAACTATAGGGTTAAGTGAAAATATTAGTAATTTTTATAAAATCGATTTTAATAAAATATGAAAATATAATACCTTTGCTGCGACTGTTGCTTTATTAAAATGGAGTTTTGCATTTGTTACTATATTTTGCGGATCTATAGTCAAAGCTTCTGTATATAATTGATATGCTTTCAAATATTGTTCCATTTCATAAGCAGCATTTCCTTCTTCCTTTTTTTTTTTCAAATTCTTAGCTCGCTTATATATTTCTAATGCTTTAGCATGGTCTGGAGCCAATCTAAGTACTTGTTGGAAGTGTGCAAATGCTCTGTCAATATTATCTTGGAAATATAGGCACATAGCACGAACATATATAGCATCTGCATTTTGCTTATCAAGATGTAAGATATCACTGAAATATCATTGATATTGAATATAAAATAATTTTGATTACTTTACGTTCATGAAAAAAGCAATTACTTTGCTATTTCCTGTGCTTCCTGATACCTCCCCAAGAATACCAAACATTCTGCTTTAGTTAATTTAAATCTTGTGCAACGATTACTTACATCACAACAACGATCCATACAATATACAACCTATAAGTATTATATGTTAAACACTATTATCTATATTACTAAATACATGTTCATTTAGAAGTTGAGCCACAAACCTTACGATAATCTTTAGCATTATATGCAGCATCTGCATCCTTAAGAAATTTTTTCACATATTCTAAGTCTTTTTTCTCTGTGGTAATGCCTTTATTCTCGGGATCAATCTCTAATAACTTGGATAAAGTAGTCTCAGCTTGAACTATGTCACCCAAAATCAAGCAACATTTTATAATTCTTACATAAGCCTAAACGTAAATGAATTGAATTAAAAAAATGTTCATTTCTTTAAATATATTTTTATGTATCTCTATGTATAACGTACTTTGTATATTTTTGGATCCAATTCAATACATTTCTTTGCATCTTTCAAGGCAGGAGGATATTTGTCAAGCATCATGTAACATGCAGCTCTGTTTGCATAAAGTAGTGGTGTATTTGGATATAATTCTAAAAGGATATTCATTTTATTGATCCATAAGGTCATAACATCATAACAAATTTTTAATTGAACAAATACTTACCAATAAGTTCACTGTACTCTTTTAATGCTTCCTTGTATTGTTTCCCACCATAAAGTTCTTTGGCAGTTTGCATTTTTGCAAGTCTGGAACATCTATGTATTTAATATTGCACTAAATAATTTGATAAACCATAATCATAATCATATAAACTAAAGCCATATCATCTTCCATCAAGTCAATTATGTAACCCCATAAAAAAATATTAAAAACATAGGGTCAATATAAAATTAAAACGATTATTAAAAGATAGAAAGAATGTTTAAGAATTTTGAACGGTATTTAAAGAAAAAGATCAATCTGTCCATGGTATATATCATTTCTGTTTATTAAAAAAGTAACATTTAATAAATTAAACGAAGCGCGATATTATATATTCTCGATCTTTACTTACTCTTTAAACTGTGCAATAGTAGACATTGTCGAATGTTTTGAAATATACTTGTGTATATTCCTAGAAGACTGAAAAATAGTAAGCGTAATATTTTATGAGATATTATATGATATTCTTATGTTTATATATAGTCATTTTATATTATTATAAAACTTACATCTTTGTAACAAAAATATATACGTACTAACCCAATCGGTTTATTCCCTTCGTGCAACAGTCCTACTCCCTTTAACACTACCAACAGAAGGGCCGCATTTGTAATAATGATCCCAGGAAATTAGTATATACACGTTCCAAAACGCATCCAAAATGTTTTAAAAATTTAAATTAATTTTAAATTAATTATTATTTAATACTAATCATTAGTGCGATAACTAATCAAATTTTTGTCCTAATAATAATTTGAATAAAAAAAAAACATCAAGGAGAATTTGAAAACTTTCCACCAATTTTTGGAACACTTTTCATCACAGCAATTTTATGATGTATCAGCCTTTAATGGCGTTGTCATTCTAACCTGTAGCAGTTTAACCATTTGAAGGGAAAAAAACGATCAATTTTGTAATACGTAAGTTTATAAATGAATAAATAAAATTTATATACTTTTACATCATTTTTGTTAATAGCAATGCGTGCTCAACATAAACTAATACTAATCAAACTATTGCACCATGTGCTTAAGAATTATCGCATAAACAGAGCAGATTTTCTAATTACATGCATAATTCACATAATAATATTATCATATTATATTATGAAATTTTATAAATAAATATATGTAAAAATTTTTATTAATAATAAAGTATATACATTTATATATCACCTTTCAAAGTATTAAACATTTACTAAATCTGTTCCTTTTTTTTGACACAGTATTTTTCTAAACATGAGTCGTTTCTTTGCTACTGGATCAGATTCTGAATCTGATAGTGCTTCCGAGGAGGAGCAGGTTCAACGAGCACCAACTACAGCTTTCACGGTAAATTTAAGCATTATAATATTTCATTATTTCCTTTTTTATATTGTGGCAAACATACAAAATTTGCATTAACATAATGTAAAATTTTTTCAGTTCAGTGATGAAGAAGAAGAAACTAAGAGGGTTGTACGATCAACTAAAGAGAAAAGATACGAAGAGATTGCAAATCTCATCAAGCTCATAAGAAATTATAAAAAGATCAAAGATATGAGCAGCATGTTGTCCAGTAAGTGCTTACAAAGTTTAATGATATTAGACAAATATAAATTATTCATAAAGTATTCATTTAATTGAAATCATTCATATTGTAACTATAGGTTTCGAGGATTTAATGCGTGCTTATCAAAAAGCTCTGCCTGTAATAGCAAAGGAAGAAGGAGGTCAAACACCACGTTTTTACATCAGATGTTTAGTAGAAATGGAAGATTTCATCAATGAAGTATGGGAAGATCGCGAGGGTCGTAAAAATATGTCAAAAAACAATTCAAAATCATTGACTTCATTGCGTCAGAAACTTCGTAAATATAATAAAGATTTTGAAGAAGATATAGCAAAATTCAGAGAAAATCCAGATCAAGATGACGATGAGGAGGAAGAAAAACGTGAGTCAATTTCACTGATAGTATTCAATAATATTTCAATTCAATAATAATTCAATAATATTTACTGATGTTCTAAATTAATTATTTAAAATAAAAATTAATTATTGTTTAAAATCTTCTAGCTGAGGAAGTTATAGAATCTGAGGAAGAGGAGGACAATGCAGTTCCTTTCAAAAAGGCTGGGTCAGAAGCAAGTGAACCAGATACTTCTAAATTTAAGGTTTGTTATGTGTAATAAAATATTTTGTTACTTCCTTTTCTTGATATTAACAAGATCATATTTTTACAGAAAAGCTTGGCTGATGGAGAAGAAGGTAGTGAAAGTGAATCTGACTGGGGTAGTTCTTCAGATAGCGAGAGTACAAGTAGTGAGGATGAAGGTCAATATCAAAATATACGTGAACGGTTTATCAAAAAGTATGCTTAACTCATTCACACAAATAGATGAAAGTAATAATTAATTAATGTAATATTAACATTAGCATATTCTGAAATAGAGTGACAGATAAAGAGGAAGAGGAAGACAAGACAAAACGAAAGGAACAGCGAAAGGAACGTAAAGAAAAGGAACGAAAAAAGAAGAAAGATGAAGACGACGAAGAAGGTGAATGGGAAACTGTCAAAGGCGGTGTAGCCATTCCATCCGAAAAGCCGAAAATGTTTGCGAAGGATGCAGAAATTAATGTGGCTGCTGTCTTGAAGAAACTTTCTGAGATCATCGCGGCTCGTGGTAAAAAACGTACCGATCGAAGGGAACAAATTGAACTTTTACACGAACTGCAATCCATAGCCGATACTCATAATCTTGGACCAGCAGTAGCTGTAAAAATTAAATTTTCTATCGTGTCCTCTATTTTCGATTACAACCCAAAAGTATCAGATGCAATGAAACCTGAATATTGGTCAAAGTAGGTATTATATTCTAAATTTTTAGAATATGAAACCATCCCAATTTATGAATTAATAAATTATTTTTTTGCAGAATACTAGAACGTATCATAGAAATGCTCGATATGCTTTTGAACACAAAAGATATGGTTATCGCTGAAGTGGTATCTGAGGATGCAGAAGAGTACGAAACTTCTCCTTATAAAATACATGGATGTGTGCTAACGTTAGTAGAACGTTTAGATGAAGAATTTACTAAGTTATTAAAGGAATGCGATCCACACAGTAATGAATATGTAGAAAGGTATGTATATATATTTAAATAAATTAGTAAATTGAAAATGTAGACGAAAATATTCACCATCTTTTTAGGTTGAAAGATGAGAAACAAGTGTCCATGATAATAGATAAAGTTCAAGAATATTTAGAAAGGCAAGGCACAGTTTCTGAACTTTGCCGCGTATACCTACGTAAAATTGAACATCTATATTATAAATTTGATCCAAATGTTCTTAAACAAAAAGAAGTAAGTATATAATTATTAATATTTTACAGATAAAAATCTAACAATATAATATATACATATTCAGGGAGAACTTGGTCTAGACGTTGCAACATCTGTCCAAGTTATGGAGAAGCTTTGTAAATACGTTTATGCTCATGACGGGACAGACAGACTTAGAACTCGTGCGATTCTTTCTCATGTTTATCATCATGCTCTTCACGATAACTGGTTTCAAGCACGTGATCTTATTCTGATGTCCCATTTACAAGAAACCATTCAGCATTCCGATCCAGCTACACAAGTTTGTATTCTTTATAATGAAATTATGCTTTTCCATATTCTTATGAATTCTTTCCCCTCTATTTCCAATTACAGATTTTATACAACAGAACTATTGCTCATCTGGGTTTATGTGCATTCCGTCACGCGAATATTAAAGACGCACACAATTGTTTAGTTGATTTAATGGTGACTGGTAAAGTAAAGGAACTCTTGGCACAAGGTCTTCTTCCTCAAAGACAACATGAACGCAGCAAAGAACAAGAAAAAATCGAAAAACAAAGGCAAATGCCATTCCATATGCATATCAATTTGGAACTCCTTGAGTGTGTTTATTTAGTTTCTGCCATGCTTATTGAAATTCCGTACATGGCTGCACATGAATTTGATGCGAGGAGAAGAATGATTTCCAAGACATTTTATCAACAGTTGAGATCAAGTGAACGTCAGTCTTTGGTTGGACCTCCAGAATCTATGAGAGAACACGTTGTCGCAGCGGCAAAAGCGATGCGCAATGGAAATTGGTTGGCTTGCAATAATTTTATAATTAACGAAAAAATGAATGCTAAAGTTTGGGACCTCTTTTACCAAGCGGACAAAGTTCGTGACATGCTCACAAGATTAATTAAAGAAGAGGCTTTAAGAACGTACTTGTTCACGTATTCTCACGTATATGATTCGATTTCTATGCCAAAATTGGCAGAGATGTTTCAACTGAAGCGACCTGTTGTTCATTCCATCATTAGTAAAATGATTATCAACGAGGAACTTATGGCATCTTTGGATGATCCAACAGAAACGGTTGTAATGCATCGTAGCGAACCAAGTCGTTTACAATCTCTAGCATTGCAGCTTACCGATAAAGTAAACAACTTTGTGGATTCTAATGAACGTATTTTCGAAATGAAACAAGGTAAGCTATGAAAACTTTAAGCAATTTTAAATGACTGTAAAATTGTAAAATGATTTGTATCGTAAATGATTGTAAAATACTGATGATAATGAATGTCTTATGTCACAGGAAACTTCTTTTCAAGAGGAAATCAAGGAAACTTCCGTGATAGGCAAAATTACAATCGACAGGGACAAGATTGGGGCCGTCAGAGACGGGACCGTGATCGGGATCGTAATCGAGAAGAAAATCGAAATTATTAAAAATCAGGGAACATTGAATATTGTTTATGTGGGTGTTTAACAGTGGATTATCATTGTACCGTGTATACACACTCATGTAAATAATGTTGAAAATAACAGTATATAAATAATTAATCACTATTTGTGTATATTCATACTTCCATGTTTGATACTATTTACATATAATTGCTTTATATATAAATGTTACAAATTTTTGATTATCATCTTTAAGATGTTCATATATCTTGCACCTTCTCCAGCAATTTATTACCTGTTATTATATTATCCGAGGTTAGTACAAGTCGAATCCCAGTCGATTTTTCTATAAACCGGCAAGCAGTTATTTCGGCATAGGTAATACCACCAATGATACATATTACTACCATTTTTGGTAATAATGAACCACGTTGGCCACTTATGACGCAGTTTGATAAATTTGTTAATTCGTCAAGACTCTTAGTATCCTTTTCTTGATTCACAACAATATTTAATATTTGAGCCTATAGAGATGTGAATTTTTGTCAACTCCATTCAATATTAAACATTATCAAGTAAACTAATTTAATTAATAATATTACTAACGATTAGTGGTACGTAAACATTATTGAATACGTAACTTGCACACGATCGGCTTTTTTGCTCCATTTGCTTGTAGTAACTGGGTAACAGCTTTAACTTCTGTGCATTATTATTCCATTCACTGTTCCAATTTGGTAATTTGTGTAAAATATTTTCTGACCTATACTTCAATAAACCTATACTATGCAATTTATAAAATAACGGTATGTGTTTATAACCGTGAGCGTGAAGATAAAGTTTTTGTATAGAGTCCAGTTCATTTTGGGTAATTCCGTCGCTTGTAATCGATAATAAACATAATAAACGTAAGGTTCTCAGTGGATGATCGTCTGAAAAATGAGTTGTAAGATCGCAATGAATAAGATCATCTGAAAAAAGATAGTGTTATTGTCTATTAAAAGAATTTACGTACCTACATATCTCTCAATATGACTCAAACACTCTTTCCTCTCTCTGCACTCAAGCATACATTTCTCTATTTTTTGCAAGGTTTGAAAGTCAGAACTTAATGTGTCTGCTATCAGCTGGCAAGCAGAAATATGAAAAGCAAGTTGTCGCGTTAGATCTCTAGTTTTTTGTAATCTCGTCGCTACATATCTTTCCATTTCGGATAACTTCATTGTTTGTATCGCATTCTGTTCCACTGATATGAACCATTAAAAATACTGCTAACTTTTATGAAAAATAAATTAACAAAAGAAACATATAAGAACATACATTTTAAAGATTTAGCTTTCCCATGTAAAATTGGAAAAACTTCGCTGCATGGTGTATCTCTTACTTCCCCATAAATTTGATCTTTATCTGGATCTAGCTTAACTTGAGATTTGCCCAAAATACCTGTACCAACATTTATTTCCACTACTTCGTGTAATAATCCAGCGTAAGTTACAGGGGTTAAAAGTGGCGTAACTAAATCATAATTCCTGTCCATTATAATTAAAGCTCCTATTTCATTTTCTATATTAGAGGAGCCTAAACAGTGTTTCATTGACTCCATAATTTTGAACATTTGCTGACTGTACTTTCCAAAGGAAAGTGTCAATTTGGGTGAACCAAGTATAAGTTGCAATGACCATAAGCTGCGTCCTAATGCTGGCAGTAATGTAGTATCTTTGTGATAGTAAAGATCAATAAACATACAGTTTTCTAAAGATAAGATGTTCCCATCTAATCTTATAAATTCCCAAGATAATGTTTGTAACGTAACTAATCCAGATAATCCTAAACAAACATTTGCATTCTTATTCTAATGGAACTGAAACAACTATTGATTATTTAATTGCATAATAAAATATTCACCTTCTTCTTCGATTATTGAATTAAGAACAGTGGGTACAGATGGAGTAACTAGAATATGATGATATGGTTGTACATGTGGTTTAATATTTGAAGGAATTTCTGACTGTATTTGATCTAGTACCCTTTTGCAAGCAATCAAATCACTTGAAACCAAAAAGATGTGTTGAGAATTTGAAAGCTTCAAGCCTTGCTCCATTTTATAAATCTTTTCAACGCCATAACGTCTAAGTAAAAAATAATATCATTTGATATCTGTTCAAAAATTAATATGCCATATTAATTTAAAATAATTACTTGAGTACAGAAACTCCTACAAAACTGTCCAAAATTTTCATAAGTTTCTGCTCTATCACTAAGTCTTTGGTTCCGGGAATCGCGTCCAGTATTTCAACAAGTTTTCGTTGACTTATTTGTTGTAATACATTCAATCTATCATCCAACGTGATGTCCATATCTTTTTAATATATATCATAAATTTCGATAATTTGATAATAAGTAGTAACAAAATTATTTAACCACTATGAGTTATGAAGATGCTGCATATTTTTGTTCGATGACATGATATCGATGTAAAGTTAAAAACTATAATGAAATTCCAATGTTTTATTCGTCTATCAAAATTCCTTTGAACTGCAAGTGATTTTCAAACCACATCACATTAAATTGATACTTCTTTTAAAGGAAGCATAACAAACAACTCGACTAGTGCACCCATGTGGCAGAGCTTCGTAAACCGGAGTGAATCGTATTTTCCAATCCTTTCAATACTCACGCGTATGCGTATAGTATCTCAGTAGGGTTATTTAAAAATGGCGGACGCATCGTCTTCCGATACTACCTCAGATTATTGCTATGAATGGTTCTCTGATATTACTTCCGAAAAATCGGAATACGTGATAGTAGGTCAGAAACCATGCCTGTCTCATCGACGCAGTAAAAGACATTTATTACAGAAGCTATTTTTAAGAGAGGTAATGTTGCTTAACCTTCAACTTACTACGAGCATTAATGAAATTGACAGACTCCAAATAGCTGCCAAAATTCTGTGATAATGTGAAAAAAAACGAAAACAATTACGACATGTCCAGGAAGAAAATTTAAATCGGTCCTCGGTGTTGTATACTTGTTATTAAATGATACATAGTGTTTAATATTTTATGAATGCAAGAAAAAATGTGCTTTTGTTCTTGCTCATGAAGTTCTTTAATCTCCCTCATTTCTTCTCTACTGTAAATTAAATGAATTAATGAATTAAATGAATTACTACATGATACCTATAAGAAATAGAAATTAAAAAAATATAAGAGCAACAGTGATCTCTTAAAATTTGTTAATTAGAGAGGAAGAACGGTGGGGGTGTTATAAAAAAATATTAATTTTTACAGATCAGAGGTTGTTTATCAGCGCACAACTATGCCTCAGAAGAAAGACTGTTTGCTACTGTACCTTCATGGAGACATTTACCATTATTACATATAATTCCAAAATCAGCACTTGAAGCAGGGTATGTTTATTACATGAGTAAATTTATATCACAAGGAAATGTAGATGAAAATGATCGTTCATTGAGAACCTTGTAATAACAATAATTATTATTATTGAAGACACATTGTAATGGGATTGACACAATGTGGTCAGTTTTTACTTACATACACATATACCATGGATGTGAGTGGCACTACCTCTTTGTACAAATACTTGTTACATTGGTGGGCCTTTACTCCAAATCATGTTGCACGTAAAGTTGCAGAAGTCACGCTTTTTGGTAATTACACTATCTACAGAGAACTTAGTATTGTTATATCTCAGTGGCCACTGGAGAGGAATAAACTAGTGATACATGGTCTTTGGTAAGATTTCATTTAATTATTTTATTTATCAGATAAGTCTTCAAATTTACAAAGTAAATTAAGTAATTTATGAAGTAAGTAAAAGTAATTAATAAACATAAATTTCTAGTACAAATTGGCTACACCTTCAACCAACAGATAGAGCGTACTTAACAATAACTACAGTACCATCTCTTGAAAATTGTAAGGATTGTTTAAAAGTAGCAGCATCCTATGAAGAAGAAGGTGAAGGTAATATAACATTACACGTATAAAATTCATTGTAGTAAAGTAAAAAATATTTGTTTGATTTTTTACAGAGCTTGCAGCAAACTGGGATGGTTGTGTACGGTGTAATTGTCTTCAACATGGACTCACTGTCCATACCACCTACGAAGTAATTTCTCCATATCCTAGGTTCCGTGCTACTGTCTGTTTGAATTACTGGAATCATGTGGTAGTTAACACAGGCAACTTTTTACATGTGCTCAGGGTGGACTTGGACATTCCAAAATCAAAAAACCAGAAGTCTAGCGATAAACAGGATACTGTAATTCCTGACACAGTGCCGTTAGACATGAGTGATGTTGAAGAATTGGATTACACGAAGACAGTGGAACGTTATGAGAGTTCCGACGAGAAAGTAGGCACACCCGAATGCGCGGTGGATCAATCGCCGCGATGCGAGTCGAGTATAGAACATGACTTTTTAGAAGAACCAATTAAATTAGATGATAAGTTAGGTCGTGATCCATTAAATACCTCAAGCAGCAATCAAAGCGACTGTGCCTGTGATATAAATAAGTCTGCTGACGTCGTAGGTGTTAAGCCGTGCGAGTGTTCCGACAGCATCGAGTGTAAATGTCGAAACAGTAGTCCGATCTCACGAACCGAACAGCAAGCGATCTCTGTCAGAGACAAAATCTTACAGGACTTCTGTGAGGACATGTCCCAGGAACTCAATATCGGTAGTGATCTGATCACACTAGTGAAGCATCCCTCGTGTTCCCCACGGTCTACGCCACAAAGACTTCCTTCTGATCTCAAAACTATGACATGGTCTTCGCCAATTCTCACGCCACCCTCAGACATCTTGAGAACCCGGAATTCAGAGTCTAGTCATAAAAGTACGCGCAGTCAACGTTCTAATTCTCCTCAACCTGGTGCTTCAAAGGATAGCAATGTCAGCTCTGTTAATTCTCCTCTTCATTCGGTCTCTATAAGTCCATCCTCTTCGTGTTCTTCGCGGTTAATGTCACCTCCTGTGTCGCGATCCTTTCGTCATCCAAGTCCACGCAAAAGATCTAATTTACATTCTCCTCCTCCTATTGTGAATTCGACGCAGTCGAGGACAAGAGCTACGCATAAGCTTATCCTCGAAGCTGAAAAGGCGTATGAATTCACGGACGAAGCGCAAGAGACTTGTGAAAAGCTTAGCTCGTTCCGGAAACGAAGACTTGCTGATAAGAAGTACGAGTTCTGCGACGAAACTGAGGATGCCGAAAATATAGTTCCTTTCAAGCATATACGGGATCAATTCAAACATCGTGGCTGTTCAATACATCAGATATCGTCCTCTCCTACAATGTCACCCGCACTGCCAAACGGTAAGAAGCATTGGGTGGATTCCGATCAGAGTGAAACGGATGATTTCAGCGTTGCTCAAGATATTGGTTTGTCGAATGATTTAATCATCGATTCAGGTAAACTGAATTGTCCATATCAAGGGAGCACTTCGATCTTATTGATAGATAAAGTCAGTAATGTTATTTTAATTTATTAGTGGAAAAAAATGTGCTACGTCCATTGAATCAGAATCAACTATCCAATGGAGGCATAAGTAGGGATCGTTCTAATAAGCATTCTGTTAATTCTTCGCCATTAGTTCCAAAAATAAATTTACAGTATCCTAGTATAAAATGCACTGCACATTTTAAGAGAAGTTACATAGAACTTGATGATGAAATGATATCAGTTATTACAGATGTTGAAGGTATATTATAATTTCTATTATTTTTTGGTAATTAAAATAAAAAAAAAACAAGCATAAGCATCCATATATATATACATTTTACAGATGAGGAAACAGGAGGATATGTGAGTTACCAATGTGTGCTTCCTATGCATGTCCATGGATCTGGTTATGTTCAAATGCAAATGATTAGCAATAGCAAAGCTGAAAAATTGGTATTATGCTTAAAATTTGAATGATTTTATTCAACAATTGATAAGATAAATTTAAACAATTATTGAATTTTTAGATAGTACCATGCGTTTCGATAAATCAATTAAGTTTCGATATTGAAACGTTCTCTCATCATATTGCAGACTGGATTTGTATGAGATTTAAAAAGAAATATTGGCACTGTAGTGATTATGATATAGAAATAATAGATGTGTGCGCGTTAAGTGGTGACATTATCTGTCTATTAATAATGAAGATACAGGCTAGTGAAATTAGTAGTCAAACTCAATGGTTCGTACTAGTTTATGTTCAAGAATTTTCATTATACCTCAAATACTTATTTTGGTGAAATATAGCTCTCAAGAGAGAACACAGTATGAAGTGGGATGCAAATTCACATGGAACATTAATACAAGTCAATATAGGATAACTGATATATTACCATTGGAAGAAGTAAAAACCGAATCGTGGAAGCCAAATTGTATGAACGTTCCAAATTTTCGTAGTCCATTATGGAACCCGACCAGACGTTTAGCGCCAAAATTAAGGGAAAAGATACAACAACCATATGCGCACACAGTACGATTTTTGCATAATGAAATGACTTTGGCAGGTAAGCGTTCCAAATGAAGTAAACATTATTTTAAAAAATAAAAAATACATGATATATTTTTTAGGCGAATCTATAACTAGACTTTATGATTTGGATAACCTGGTGGAATTTTACATAACACCGATGCCAAATTACTCTTCGATCGAGTAAATAATTATCGACTAAACGATATGTCGCAAACAATAATTTATTTAGTGTTACAAATCTATGAGTTTCATCATCAATAAGATAGCGTGTACAATATACTGAATGTATTGGAAACATACCCCATACACTTATGATACTATTTCAAAAAATTATTAATTCCAAGCGTGAATAGCAACAGATGTTATACGTTGTATAGATTCTTACTGTGCTTTTTTCACGAGACTACCTAAACAAGTTAATTGTTAAGTGCCGCTATAATGGATTGTTCAAAACTTAATGACATAGATTAAAGGTACTGAATAATAATACAACGAATATTACAAGCGGTTTGCTTGAACTTTGTAAATTATATTCTAGCGCTATATATTGGTTATCTATATATTATAGATAAACTTTGGTAATTACCAGATGTATGTAACTAAGAACTGATTGTCAATGAATGTATTGTATATGGTCTCAAAGAAATGGAATAACTAGTAACAAATTATTTAGTACTTGGTCCCAAAATTAATTAGCAAAGGAAAAATATATCTCAACATATTCCTTACTTAATTCTTTATGCTAAAATTTGTCCTAGTTAGATTTTTAGAATTAAATACATTTATTTACGTTTTCGCGTAACCGTGTTGTATTATAAAGCCATTTTACCATAAATCTTTTTATATCTGAAAAACTGAAATACATATATAAATGTGCACAACGTGTGCCACTAATCACTGTATTGTAATGTATATAAGTACCGATTGTACTTTCTACAAAAAACATTTAAAATTTGAGAGGTAAAGTTATTTAATTTGCTGAAGCAGCCACAATGAAACTGGAAAGGTCAGTTTCTTAAATGCAATAAAATATTTGTCATTACTGGCGAAGGATGGCTTTAAGTTTCTTACCTTTATAAATGCATAAGATAATTACTATCTGTATGTATGAAAGTGAAAGATTATAGAATTCAAACGGGAATCTTGATAGGTGGTCCTACACTAACTTCGGATCCTATTCCATCCAGTTTCAAACCAGTGAGAATTTCTTCCCATGCATTCATACACTGCTGATAATGTCGAATTTGTCGATCTGCCATTGAAATTAACATATTTTTCAAATCCATTTGCTTTTCAACGTTCCACCTTTGTAAATCACTTCGGAGATTTTCGTTCGCACATTCTACACGATCTTGCAATAATTCTGTTTGCTTTGCTAGTCGTGGAATAGTCTGTCCGAGTTTTTCTAATTTTTCATCACGGGATTCTGCCTTCCAAAGTGACCCACCCCAATTTTGGGTTGAGGAATTACCGCTCGTAAGACCCATTAGCTATTTGAATAATTAGTATCATAAAATATCGCAATTTATTAATAATAACTACATTTAAAAATAAAATGTAAAGTGCACCTGATCCTTCTCTAATCTTCTCTTTGCTAATTCTTCAACGGTCATTTCGTATTCAATTTGCATTGAGTCCCGTCGGGATAAAGCATTTCTAACTGCATCTACATATGAAATATATTCTCGTTCCTCGTTCGTTACGTTTTCTAAGAGTTTCTGATGAGCCACTGCGTTACATTCTATTGCTTTAGCAATAGCTAACAGAAAGGGAGCTAATTCTGGCTCTGAAGTTGCCCATAAGGTGAAAATTGGATGTAATTGATGCAATTCCAGCAAGTAGTCTAATAAAACATAATTTAATTGAGATCATAATAAAAAGTAATTAATATAATGAGTCAACTAATCTTTGGTTATACCTTGCCTTTCCTTATGTATACGATGATTTATTTTATCTACAGTTGCTAATTTTTCGCTAAGAGCTGTACAATAATCCCGAATTTGCTCAAATTCAAAATGACGCTGCTTCATGGTATATGTACTTGCGATATTTTGCAGAGAATCAGTCACTTTAACAAGAACATTTCCACGATTTTTACGATGTATAAGAAATTCCTAAAAAATATGGAAATACAATATTCAAAAGTATATTGAAGAAATAAATATATAAGAGACAAAAATATTCTTACTGCAGGTTTAGTAGTCAGAAAAATGTACAGATTTTTGTCACAACTGAGAATCGGATGATTCACAACTCTGTTAAGAAATACATGTAACAACTTCATGCGTGCTATGATAAATTCTTTGGAATAACGATCTAACTGAGCAAGTAACGTATGTTTTCCAGGCATTGGCTGTAATAATAATATTAATATTTAATTATTCTCATAAGTTATAAAACTATCCTGGGGATAAGTAAGTAAACATAGAGTTAATATGGTTCAGAAATGTATAATGGCTCACTGGTATGATATGTGTAGGATATAAATCCACTAATTTTTGTCGCAACCAAATAAAATCATTGTAACGTCTCCTGACAATGTATTCTCCTTCCTCAAATTCTGGTCTCATGGACTAAAATGATGTAAAAAGTTTATCATTCTATCAATGCTCTTTATCAATGCTGGTTTATCATCCTCTACAGATACATAACTATAAACTTGAAATAAAACTTACTTTTGTTGTTATACGAAAAGTAATATAAGTTTCAAGCGTTTCAAGATGCTTCTGAGGATTGTCTACTTTTACTTGTAGATCTCTAGAATCTGTTTGAAAATCTGATATTTCTTGCTCTGGTAGAGTAGAGAAACTGTCAATGGAGGGAGAAGCTATCTGGAAATAAAAGTTGCATTAAATAAAACACGATATTAAACGCAAATAATTAAAGCTATTAATTGTATACAGTAAGACATTATGCAAAACTCGTGATTTTTATTTCTGTATTGTTGTAATGCAGTGACTGTCAAAGATATTACAGGTTATATCCTCACCACAGAACCCTCGACGGACGTGCTACAATTCGAAAGAAAATCGACATCGCGGCTTTCCTGCTTAATAACACCGCCGACTGCCATTGTGCTTACTTCTAAAATTGCAGAATCTTCCACATTCTTTTCACTCAAGTTCTCTACCTCGATTTCCGAAGAGGTCATCATCTTTAAACTGTCAAGCAACAGACACACGGCTTTAACAGCACTGCGTCCTGCGTCACAATGCGCAGCATTAGGTCAATCACGAGTACGATACGCACATTGATCATGTTTTAAAAACTGGAGGGCGGTCAACAAAAAGTGACGAATCTGTATCTTTTCAGGTCTCTAAAATCCTAATAAGATGTCATTCTATAAGTTCTAAGTTATCATAAAAGTACAATTATTTATAATAAATATGATGGGAAAGTTGTAAGAAATGTAGATGAAGTCGACGGTGCTCCGAAAGGCGAATTAGAACTTTCTGACTTCGAATGATGATAACTTCCAAACGATTTGTACAAATATTATTGTACAAACGTTACAAATTAAGGCAAATATTCCATGAAATATGTTTTTATAATTATACTATAACTTACTTTTAAAACAAGAAGGAATATATTGAATGCGAAGAATTGCCGCTATATTTCATCCTTTTTTTATTTAGATGACATTTCTTCGATAAAATATTGGTTATACCTTTATCTGCCTGATGCCTGACTAGAATTTTAGATGTCTGAAGGAACACGAATTTGGTATTTTTTGACCATCCTTTTTTTTGAATATAAATAATTTTCACGTAATTAAATTAATCATTATTCCACATTACAATCTATAAGTGTTACAATTTATGGGCACTTTTTCTCTTACTAGATTCTTATAAAAGAAAAATCGTATATTGTTCTCTCTGTAATTGAAGAACTATAATCTGATCTTCGGTTGTTATAAAGCGTGGTTGAAAAAATTTACGACATTCTGGAGTAAAGAGCAAATAATTTACGCCCGTGGAAACCGTATCTCGGGATACAGTCGACAGATTTTCCCGCGATTAAAACTCTAAAACTTTGGCGTGTACTTCGCGAAAGTATGGAGTGGCAGGAAGAGGACGAATACAATTCCATTTTTTCCAAGAGATATTCCATAATGATGGCGGAAGAATCCTCATTGCCGATTATTTATTATCGATCTCAAAATTTATTGTCAAGTAAGTTTTACATTTACATATTTCCTACACCTGTCAGAAGGTTAAACGTGCAGCGAAAGTTTATTTAAAATATAACATCTTTGTCATTGGGTGTAAACATATTTAGTTGTTTTAGGAAGATCTTATTCAGGTTATTCGTTTTTGTTACGATAATAGTAATTACTAGACTGCGGATTTTTATGCATTTTTAAAGAGATAACATTTCAATCAAATTTCTAATTTAAATAGAAATTCGTTTCATCTACTTACTATCAAATGTTATAGTAAATATCCTATTTTGGATATTTTATATTTTTTTGCACATTATATGCATTGTGCGTCATGATGTACTTTTGTATCATCAGACTTCCCATAAATGTATAAAAATCCACAATCTAGTAATTACATTTGTGCATGATTGGTCAGTTATTTACAATCTCTCACTCTTCGACAATTTCGAACAGCGCGCCGCGTGAAAGCGCGGTGTATTTGTATGATCGATTGATTCAAACGAATTAAATGCAGATTAAGACGAATTAAAGATATTCTGACATATTGCATATGCAATCGAGTAAAAATCAGCGGCTAATCTAAATGATTATTCATCGGAGCAAAGCAAATGTCATAATGCAGTTGGTCGGTATCACGTATAGGCTGCGCATTGATATGCGATTGCGCACACATACACTAACTGCTATGTAACACAGTTTCTATTTATGAGTTACATTTGCCGTTTTTTTGAAAAGAGGATTCCTATGGAAAAAACCTAGAGTTAAATCTTATCTAAACGAATGTTATAGATTTTAGTGATTTAATCGAGTCCGACTGTTAATGTAGAAGAAGGGCACGCGCGACATTATTCATAGGCGTATCAATAATTCTATAGACCCGGTTCAAGATTATTCTGTAAGAATAATTTTTTACTCGATTTTAATCGACTATTAATAGATGCAGCTTTTATGCGTTTATAAGAAATTTGAAAGCGCAGAATTGCACAAAATGCACGTAATACGAAAAAATGTATAAAGTATTCAAAGTATATTGCTTTCTGTAATACTTGATAGTTAAAAGAATTTTTTACTGACATTCTACTTTTTAAATTATATTCTCAAAAATATAAATTTACATAAAAGTCCGTAGTCTAATTACTGAATATCGTCGTGTATTGCGGGATATGTAACTTATAAGATGATTTTAACTATGGTCACGATAGAAGTGTTTGATCACGTAACATACACAAAACCTAGTACTAGTTAAATTCACTGTCTATCAAATTGAACATGAAGATGGCCGAAACTTTAATAAAATATGGTTAAGAAAGACGAATACTATTTTTTTTACTCTAAAGTACATTTACTTGTTATATCTTACTAATTACATATATATAGTAGCTCGCAAAAGTATTCGAACACTGAACACAAAACTTCTTTTATGAATATATTATACGCATTATATGAAACTTTTTGAAAATTTGTTAGCACTGTAATGAGACACAATTATTGTGATTATAATTATAGAGTTTGAAATCAATTTGAAAATGTATATTAAAGTTACAAGACATTTATTGCTAACATACACTTAGTGAAAAATTAGTATACAGGATGAATAGTAATCTTAAACATAAAATTAGTGCTAAAGATGGTCTCGTAAAATATTATGGCTTATTAATATAGAAAATAATTGATTGCTCATCCTTGCAAAGTTTATGTTTCCAATAAATATCTTGTAACTTCTATGGACATTTTTAGATCCGTCTCAAATTTTACCAATACGAATCACGATAGTCGCGTTTCACTATAGTAATAATGAAATTTCAAAGTGTTTTTTATAATACATACATAAAAGTTCCTAAGGATATTCGAATACTTCTGTGAGCGTATGTATAGAGAGAGAATGAGAAGGAGAAGGGCGAATTTAATAATATTTAGAGAAAATAGTGAACTTAATCAGACAACGTTGATTTGAAAGAATAAAATTTAAAAACATAAAAGGGTATATTCTGAAAGGGCATAAATGGTAGTGGTAGTTTGTAGTATTGGTTGTTTTGTATATATATATAGGGTAGTTATAGCACCCTAAGGTAAACGAAGATTAGGTACGGTACTGGTTGTGACGCGGGCAGTGATGCCGTAGTCAAGGCGACCGCAGCAGCAGACAACCAACACTCCGACCAGCCGTCGACAACAAAATATACAGGTTTGTCGGAGTGTGCTGCTCCGCTTTTCCACTTCTACGGTGCCTTGGCTGTCCGCGTGGTTTCCTGGGTGACAAGTACGGCAGTTCCTCGAACGGGAAAAGCCCGATTGAAATACGTGGGGGGACACGTTCGGTCGCGCAAGTGCGTCCGGGCGTCGTGTTGAAAGTACACGCCATTCATGAAGACAGGTGAGTAAAAAAGAAACGTATGAACCGCGCTTTCTTACGGTTCTAATTACTATTGTTTGTGCGCGTGTTCATAGAATTTTCCAAACACGATTACGGAAAACAGAACGTAACGTGTTCGAACATGCAGCGTACTAGCGTCTTATCAAACTCTGCTATATTATTCATTTTATCATCTGCAATATGTATTTGTATAGTGACAGTTGATACAATTTGATTATTCATAGTTGTAAGCTGAACTATCCAAATAACTGCGATTTATGGTTCTGAGAATTTTTTCATGTTTCATAATTGTATTTCTTAATGCAGAGTCATCGTACTATGGACATTCATACGTTACTGTTTGGCCTTTTTATGTGAAGATTTGTTGAAAATGTTTATACTACATTGTTAAGACTATGAATCGTTTGGTTGTTTAGACATTTACAGAAAAAGACTGTGGACCAATTAGATCAATCCTCTGATTTGAAACTTTCATTTGTTTTAAAATGTTATATTTTCTGTGGTTAGTATATCTTCTAAGTATTTGCTGTAGCAAAGATTAATTAATTTCTCCCACAGAGAAAATCATTGCAGATTTCTTGCTTTATATATTCCCCTATTGCATTACGCTTTGGTGATTTTATTGTACACCCTACCTGGGGGATATCTAATATTTGGAACCCTGTGTAGCATTTAATTAAAATGGGCTTATCAATGTACTTCTTGAAGCATGAAAGAAAAAGCCCACCTTCACCCATCTAATTATTTAAAAAATGATGCTGCAATAAACTTAAAATTTCAAGTACTGCAATGTTTCTTGTTCAATATGTTTATAGATTATGTTTGTAAGATAAGACTTGTAATATTAAGATATTTGAAAGTATATAAATATATGTGATATTATATATGGGGAACATGCAATGTAAAGTAACAAATAAGGTGTGCTGCAGAACACTTTCAGGCATCAGTCATGCAGTCATGCATAACAGAGGCCAGGTGCATACACAGTATGCTTTCTAATGAAACCACCATTTTCTAGAATAACATAATACCTGATATCAAATAATATATTTTTCATATATTTTTTTCTCAAATTAATTATTACATTAATAGTGTCTTAATAGTTTTATGTTGATATTATATTTGCAAAGAATACGATTAATATATCTTTTTTCAATAGAATATACAATAAAAATTTCTATATCCTATTTTTTTTTGTACCATCGAAACTTTTTCACGGGTACGTAGGCTAATTATAAAATTTATTGCTATTGATCAGGAGGGAGTTTTAATACTCTCTAATTGCACCTATGATCCGACCTTTCCTATCGATGCTTTCAATCCCCTTGACAAGAGTTCTATGTCCATCCACGCGTATGCTACATTTTAGCCACTACCCCTCGCCCTTTCGTTTTCTTCCCTTTGAAACATTGTTTGGTACCTGTCACCCTACAGGTACAGGGTGTACCAATACATCTTGCTACACATGCGTCGAAACGACAATTCCGTGTTTCATTCGAGCGCTCTTTGAGGCTTCTCTTTGATCTATAGATTATTGAATGCTACACACCTGCGAGAAATTACGTAGGCGATTCTTCTTATATGTAGGTTAGGGTGTCTGTTAATCTATCGCTATAACTAACATCCGATTCGCGGGTATCACCGTTCGATTATGTTTCCTGCTTCTGCCTATCAACGTATACAATATGTATTCTGAAATTTATTATAATAAAAATGATTAACTCTACTATATTGTTATTCTTTCGATACTTATACACGATCGTATTTGTTATACTATAAAAAATAATCAATACATTCTTGCACATTATATGATACATCTAGACAGCAAAATATACATAAAATTTTTATTCATTTACGAAATATTTATCTTTCTCATTTTCATTTAAGGACTTTCCAAAAAGTAGTACATAATACTTATCAAGTGGAATAGTTTGTAACAATCTACAGATTTTATAGTAATTTTGCTTCCTTTATTTATCAATCAATTATATTTCTTTAGTGATTGCATTCTATAGAACAGCCATAAGCATATAGAAAGAATTTATAGCAGTTCTTCCTGTGCTGAGTCTGTTGGAGAACGTTATTGATATTTATTGCATTTGTATATGTATACGTCTACAGATTCTTCCCTTCACAAACGGGGAGGTAGCAGTAGTGGTGATACAGTGGGAGTAGAGAGAGGTGAAGGAGTGATTGCCATGACTACGACAGGAGCCCAGTATGCCCTCGCAGCATCCACCAGAGCTAATAACAGTGGGGGTAGCTCTACAACAGTGGGGGTGGAACCTAAGCCAAGCGTTGTTGTCGTGACTACTTCCAGCTCCAGTGGCAGTGGTAATGCAGCACAGAGTCAGTCTACGAGGGGACAGCAACTTATCACTGTTGTTACCAGTCCTGATCCTTCCAGTCCAAATAATCTACAACCTATACAGGTTTGCTCAACTACATAGTATTAGTAAATTCTCTCTGTGCTAAAAGATTTCCTTTTTTAAAGAAGTTTTAAAGAAATTGTTTTCATGATATATGGAACCTTATATTTATCAATTATATATATGTTTGATATTATTGGAAATGAAGAAGCTATGTTAAATATTTATATTATTATATAGAAATTTACCGTTGATCATGAGAACATGCATACTATAAATAATAATTTAGTTATTGGTTCAGGATCCGCTTGAAACAGCTGCAGACTCTTCCAACGGCTCAACAGGTACTCCAGCGCATGTTACAGCACAGGTTGTAGTGAATACTACCCATTCTGGTCAGCATACTCTTGTTGATTCTGACGCTGCATCCACGTCTGCTGGTACCATTGTCAGTGGATCTCCGCATTTTATTACAGTAACAGGTGCGTTTTGAGTCAAAGTTAATTTCAATTCAGCTGTTAGTCACAAAATTGCCATTTGCCAAGTCAAAAATTGCAAAATGTTCAAATTTGAGAACTTGGTTTTAAAAAATACCGTTGATATATATAAAAGGAAATCGCGATAAGTTGTCGAGAGACTCCTTATAAGTATATGTTAGGGGTGAGTATCAGGATCAGTTTGAAAAAAAATTATAGTGTTTGAGTAGAGATTTGGCCCTTTCCATGCTGCTGAAAAACATGCACCTCTGTTCTTCTACTCTGACCACACTAGGCACCAGTGACTCACCATCCTACGCGTCCCTCACAACGGCAGTAGGTGAGGGCAGAATATAATTAGCATGCATTATTTATTTCATTACTAATGTACAACATACTTGTAAAAAAGTTATGTATTATTTGTTAATATGCATTAATTAATTTTGCATGTTATAGTACGTTTTTTATATGGATGAATAATAAAGAAAAATATGAACAAATTTAAGTACGTGTAGATATTAATTTTTATTTTAAGAGTGGAAGCGCTTACTTAAATGCACTCTATTTTTTCTAGTGATTGGCAAGATACAACTGCGTAACTCCTAAATATTATGCATTTCACGAAGCTTAATTCGTGTGAAAGTGTTGTCTATATAAATATATTGAGATATACCGCGTTTGTTTCAGTGTCTGGTGAACCGGAAGCGGTGGGGTCCGAGTCGGTTTCTCATCCTACCTATGTTCAATATGTTGAGGGGGATGGTTCTACGTATATACCGACAAATGGCCAGATGTAAGTATATCAATATTATATTCAATTGTTCCACTAAATTTTATAATTTACCATCCATAGGACATACCCTGTATATGCTGTTGGAGAAGCAGGAGCGATGTATACTCCTGCATCCAGTCAGTACTACACACCAGCAACCACACCAGTAACTTACGCTCAGGTAATTTATAAAAGATCTTATCTGCTATTAATGGATGTAACTGTAATTCTAGCGTAATGTGTGGCTTTTAGTATTATCGTGAATAATATTTCATTGTATGTAGGTTACTGGTCAAGGTTCAAATTCTACAACTGGACAATTGTTATCCCAGGGCAATGGCACGTACCTTATTCAACAGAGTGTTGTAGATGGGGATCCGACAGCACACGCGTTAATATCTGCAGCCGCTGCACGTGCTAGTCCGCAAACAGAAAATGCGGTAAGATAACAATGCATGTTTATGGTTCCCATTGCTTTCAATTTCTTTATTATTTTGCGAAACTCTGTATATATATATAGACTCTTTTTTTATATGATATAAATTTGTATCGAGTTGCTCTAGAATATTAAATAACGAATGGTGATCTATAATGAAGCTATTTTTTCGAAATTGGGATTTAATGTGGTATTGGTATGTTGGGTGTTTGATAGGAAACTGTGGTTAGCGGGGGTGGAGGGGCATACTTGATCAGCGGTAATTCAGGAAGTACTGCTGTCACCGTGGAAGATGCTGCAGCAGCAGCTGCAAATATGACGCATGCCACTAGAGTTTCCCAAGCAACAGTAAGCTGATACATAATCTCTATTTGTAAGCTTAGCTGTACTAATTTGTTGTAGCATGCAAAACTGCTTCTTTAGAAGTGCTTTATACAAGCTCAAAATTTAATTTGATTCGCCAATAATGCAAGAAAGATTTTTTCTAACATAAATATTACTAGCACGTGTGGGTGTTGTATGTAGTTTGAATTAGCATTTTATTTTCTGATTTTTTATGTATATAGTGTTATATATCTGTTGTTCGTTAATAATATAATTCTGAAGTTTATAATGAATTCTATGTAATCAGGTTCATTGGTTGCTTGAAAATTATGAAACAGCAGATGGTGTTTCTCTTCCAAGATCCACACTTTACAATCATTATCTACGTCACTGTTCCGAAAATAAGTTAGATCCTGTAAATGCCGCAAGTTTTGGGAAATTAATACGTTCCGTTTTTTTGGGTTTAAGAACCAGACGATTGGGCACAAGGTAAAGGACTTTATTGTTTTTCCTAAATACACTCTGTATTATATTTTAATTGTATGTTGTAAATGATTATGTTTTAATCACTATCATCTTCCACAGGGGAAACTCAAAGTATCATTATTATGGAATTCGTGTTAAACCCAGTTCTCCTTTAGTCATGCTAAATGAAGATGGAACACCGCGTCAGCAACATGGTACAAATTCGCAAACGAAACGATTCAAATTCGTGAACCAAAAACAGGATACTACATATGAGAACAATGCGCATTCTAATACGAACATTTCTTCGAACAATTCGCCGCCACAATATCATCAATATCTGGGTGAGGCGAGTGGTGCTATTCCAGAATTTCCAGAAATAATAGTCGGTCATGGTTCGTCCCTTCCGGAAGATTGCACGTTAGAGGATATTGATACGTTTCGTAGTATATACAGAGAACATTGTGAAGCCTTTTTAGATGCTGTTCTCAACTTTGAGTTCGCTACTGTAGAAAGTCTTTGGAGAGAATTTTGGCGTAGCCAGGACAATAATAATGGTGATGAATGTGAGGAAGAAAAATATTTATCAAAGTAAGATTTTTATACTCGATTTTTTAAAGAAATTTCTGAAAAAGGTTTTAAGACATTTTATACTGTTTGTTTAGGACTAAGTTATATCAGATGTGTAAATGTTCAGAAGTTCAAGATTTCATAAGAAAAGTTGATTATACATTTTATCAAAATTTAGTAGAAGTACTAATGCCTAATGTATTGCGACCCATACCGAGTGAGTTGAATTGATCACGCCATTATATATTTGCAATATTATTACGGTAACAATTGATGTACAATTTCCAGGTTCATTAACACAGTCTATCAGAAATTTTGCAAAAGGACTAGAATCGTGGTTGACGTCAGCAATGGCTGATTGCCCTGAAGAAATGACTCAAATAAAGGTAGTATTAAAAAATAATAAAGAATTATATCGTTTTTAACAATATTTTATTTTAGTTGACTGCTGTATCTGCGTTTGCTCAGACACTAAGGCGTTATACATCGTTGAATCACCTTGCTCAAGCTGCACGTGCAGTGCTTCAGAATTCTAGTCAAATAAATCAAATGCTAGCTGATCTGAATCGCGTTGATTTTCATAATGTGCAAGAACAGGTATCTAATTTATTAAGGCTTAATAATTTAATATAAAATGTATCTCTTCTAACACTGAAAGATGCATATATGTATATTTTACAGGCTTCGTGGGTATGCCAATGCGATTACGCAATGGTACAACGTCTGGAAGCAGACTTTAAGGTAACATTACAACAACAAAATTCATTGGAAGATTGGGCAATTTGGTTAAAGAGCGTTGTGACTCAAGTTCTTAAACCGTTCGAGGAAAAGCCAACATTTGCAAAGGCCGCTCGACAATTTTTGCTCAAATGGTCCTTTTATAGGTAATTATTTCAAATATGTAAAAAATTACGATTAATTCCTTATATCTTTGATTATTATTTTATTATTCATTCAATAGTTCCATGGTTATTCGTGACCTTACTTTAAGAAGCGCAGCAAGTTTCGGATCTTTTCATCTAATTCGATTATTGTACGATGAGTATATGTTTTATTTGATTGAGCATCAAGTAGCAGTTGCCACAGGGACAACTCCAATAGCAGTAATGGGAGATGTGTGTATTCTTGTCAGACAATGTAAGATATAATATTTTTAGTGATTATTGGATTAATAGCTGTTTTTATTTTCTTTCAGAAAAGTCAAAATTGCTCTTTAGTTAGCGCGTTTGGGGCCACTTCTAATGGAGGTAAGTTATGTTTGCTTAATATTTTCCATAAATTTTACCCATTTACATGGAATTTGTAATTTAGAAATGTTTTTTTAGATGCGTCAAACACAAGTCAACCAAAGCGTATGAAATTAAGCTAACTGCGTGCCTACGTCTTTTAGTTTTGAAAATAAGCCAGTAGCACCTGAGAATGGAACGTTAGCACAAGAGCATGCAGGCCTACTAACACACTAGTCCCATAAATTATAATTTTATATAAGATGAGATCTTATTGTATTATGACTTGAACAAAGAAGATTTTTGCATAACGAACACCCAGGATATATACAATCTAAGTAAGTTTGTGTGATATAATGTGTAGGAATATGTAATGCAATCTCGTTTCATGCGAGTATATGATGCAAGTGTAACGTATCGCTGGCACGATGTTTAGTACATTAATGTATCATCTAGTCGAAACATCCTTGAAATGTGTATGGGACCATGAATTTATCATGCCCTTATAGTATTCAATATCGAAAGCTTACTCGACTAAAAGTTTCGTTTCCTTTGAAGCTTCCGAGCATTCCGAAAATTCTTAAACTTTACCACTAATAACTTGAACTTCGTACTACCTAATGTACTTTACTTTTTAGCATGTTACATGAAAATTAAGTCGAGTGAGCTTAAAATAACGAACATCAGTTTGTGCAAAAGAAAATAGTCGGAAAGAGAGCATTTTTAACGGAGAAAATTTTTTCTCCTAGAATTCATATCGACGGATTCTATTTTGCACAAATAATTGAGTAACATTTTACAAGATCCGCCCTGTCGACGGTATTGTCAAAAGAAAGAGTAAGAAAAGTAACTGTTCCTACTGGAGCAGATTCAAATTAGATTACTATAATGGTATAATCGATACCAGTTTTAAAAATTTCCGACATTCATATTTTTTAATGCAATTTATTAATTATACATCAAGCTGCGTAAAAAAGTTCTGTTGTAAGCCGTCTGTGTGTTATACTCTATATATATTCTTTCAGTACTTTTAAACGAATAGTACAAACAGCGATGAGAAAAGTGGCGAATGTAATGGTATAATATAATCGTTTTGATTTACTGATAGAATATACATTATAGTTCTTACATTAAATGTATATATATGAATGGTATGACAGAGAATTGCACAGTTGTTGAAATTTAATATGAAAGAGAAAGAAGAACATAAAATTGCAAATTGTATCAGTGAAAACTGTGAGTGTCTTCAAACATACTTCGCATTTATTACATAATTTTAATATATTTAACTACAAAAGATGATTTGTATTTGTAGACACTCAAGTAACTTATCTATGTAGTAAAAACTAACTAAATTTTAAGTATACATTGTGAATTTCATGTTATACCTTTTTGTTATATATGTATTATTTTATGAAAGCATGTCGAAATATGTAAGTTGTTACAAAAGTTGAAAACACACATACTTTTTTTTTTATGTATGATTTATTGTATTTATTTATTTTAGCCTGATGGCCTAGAAATTGGATTTCGTGTTACATAATGATTTCATCATTTATGATTATGATTAGATTTAATTATATATATCACAGCCACTTCTTAAATGTGGAAATTAGCTGAATTAATGGAGATATACTATAATTATTTATGACTTACGATATGATACCAAAAGACTTATATTCTAATTTGATATGTTCATTTCTAAGCATTTTAGTGTACATTGAGAGAAAGGGAGAGAGAGAAAGAGAGAGTATAATTTGTTGCACACTGTAGGTTCATAAAAACTTATAGCTATTATTATGTTTTGTTTCCATAAAAGTTTGATATTTCTAAATATTTCATATTTTATGTCATATTATACATTTATTTCATATATTTAGTGACATGAACAAATATATACACACACTATTATATACTTTGAGAGAAGTACAAAGTTTCAATGAAATTGATGTGTACTATTTGACATATTTTTTCAGTAACTTGCTTATTATGGTTATTACCAAATGTCAGAAAATTACTCTAATAATTCCGTATTTATGAAACAAAAGTACTTTATTTGAGAAACTTGCGCTGAAGTAAACTTCAATTAATGCTTGCACATTTATGGAAATGAATATTGAATATATTAAAAGATTATCTTTCAAAATTATTACTACCTGCATGCGAGTTTACTCAAATACAGAATTGATGATGTAAACGTATTTTTTATTGCAAAACATTACTATATAGATTGTTTAATTAGACTTTGTGAAAGCACGTTACGTATTTTACAAGAAATCGAGAATTATTATGTAAAAATATACGAATTGCTTGATTTTCCAAGAGAAATCCTGTCAGAACGTATCTCGAAATGTAGGAAATGAGTAATTGCATAAATGTTTAAATCCATTGTAGGATGCTATTTTTATTCAATATTAAATTGAAAGATAGAAACTCCTATGAACAAACTAAATGTTTGGCAAAACTTGGTGCCTTTTATTTCATACAAGAAAGAAACGAACATTTTTTTATTGTACCTTGATTATATAAAGAATCGAGGCCAAACGACCAAGATGAATGAGACAGATAGTTATGCTCTTCCTTTAGGGCTTCTTTTATAGCATTTTATTTTGTAAAAAAGAGTTAGGAAGTTTTTTCAACGTGATGGAGTAGAAAAGAGAATTAAATGAATGTATGAGAGGAAATGTATGCATTTTATAAAAATATTGTATCGAGCAAAAAATCGCGGTTATTTCTTTTAAATTTATTTAAACGACTTTTTTTGCAAAAAAAAAAGATTTCTTCCAAAGTAAAATTCACTTTGTTAAAAGTCATAATAAAGGGTACTAAATACTGATCAAATTTATTACATTGCGATGTTCGTAAATAGTTTTAACGAGAATAGGATACAAATATATATATGTATATTTATTTATTGTATAAAAGTATTGCATATATACACTAGTCAAACTTTTTATAGATTTAAGTCGAGAACAGGGATTGAGTATCACACAGTAAATTGACCATTGGTTGCGCATCATATTATTTGTGTGCAAAAGGAAAGGATAGAATATTTCCATAACTATAATGAGCTTATACATGTAAAAATTAATGATATGTGTACTTAGCATAAGAATGGCTTTCTAAGAAATTTCTATATTTCTTTTTTTGTCAATAAGAATTCATGCAATGATGGCAAGTATGATTGAATATAGAAATGTGTGTTAAACGAATTCATTTTCAAAATGTAGCATTTAAAAATCAAAATCAAATAGAAATGTCTTATTATATTACACAAAAATGATACTATTTAAAAAGAAATGTTTTGCACGGTTCTGTATTCATTGATACTTGCTTGTACTTTGTACTTCTTAGGTAGAATCGCTGTTCGTAAGTTTCACATAATTATCACAAAGTGCAAGCAATTGTAGTCTTGTTGTTGATGATAAAAGATCAAACTTAACACAGTTTCCTATGTTGCGAAAGAAGACGGCCTTAAATAATTCCAATTGTAAGACAGAAAAAAAGATTTACTACGTTGTTAAGAGATGAACACTGAGAACAAACGAAAAAGAAGAAAATTAAGAGATACTCTTGAGAGAGGAAAAGTAAAAGTATCGTTTTCCTTATAACTTAAAGAAAATATTTTGATACCTCCAGATTTGCACAAGTCGAGTGTCATTTATTACTGCTTAAATAAGATTATTTTTACTGAATGCAGCTCAAAACGATAAACAATTTATATAAATTATGTGAGGTGTAAGAAGCTCTAAGAACTGTGTGAATGTGCGAATCACAAAAAATTGAATAATAAATATATGTTTAAAACTTGTAAGATTGCGTTTGTTATCTAATTTGTGATGTTATCATAAGTCATTTAGTTGACGAGTATTTTTCATTAAAATAATTCATTGAGAGACATTTAAAAGAATAAAGATAACTTAACAAACTTGAAATCTATCAACCGGATACCACCTAATTTCATTTTTATGTTTACTACAAAACATGAAATACCTACAACGTAAACAATACAATAATCATTAATGTTTGATTAAGGTCTTTGCTCGTTCAAAATTACCCGCGTTTCGCACGAATCACGTGTAGACCCCAGAGTCGAGTAAGTTACTCTCTCAGTCGCCATGTTGCGCGCGGTCTGTATATAATGTAGTTGTGCGCGGCGGAACGAAATTTTCCAAATTTTTCACAAAATTTGGAGAAGTTGAATTAGTTTTTATTCATTTCGTATATAGTATACTTTAAAGAGTAAGTATTGACATAAATAAGAGTAATTTATAATATAAAATACTATAATATCAACATAAACATTATTAATGCAGGCTAAGCTGTTTTCTTATATTATACGTTTTCTTTATCTATTTTATTCCACGAGCATTGTTAATTTGTCGAGAATTTTATTTTTTTATTCAAGTTTTGACATCGACAATGAAGTATAATTACGAAAAGATGATAGGGATTATAATACATGAAAATTATTGTTCGAAAAGAATTCAATTTAAGTTTGTCCGTTATATTTGAATCATAACAGCACCCTCTATCGACCATCTTTTTATAATTTGAATTTTGATAGATGTTTGTTTTTACAGCAGAATTATAAGCTAACTGTTATATTATTTGTATTATTATAGACGATAGAGTAACAGGAGGTATCATCTCCAAGAAGAAAATACAATAACACAAAGCAAGGAGGATTTCATCTTCCTGATTTTCTACAATCAAGTTCTCACTACATTGGTAAGTGAATAATATTGAATATTTTGAATAATTAGACTAAAGAAATTTTTATAAATACAGTTAAAGAAATGCAATGTAAATAGAAATTTATTTCATTGTCTAAATATTATAATAAGCATTTGGGTGTTCCTTACATATTACAGTACATTCTGTACATCTTTACACATATAAATTTTTAATAAATAAATAAGTATTCTCAGCCTAATTATTATCAGCATTGCGCAATATCTTGCTTCTTTTGTTTCAAATTGTATTTACCATAAAATTGTGATTAATTTTAAAGAATTCGATTATTAGTTTGGTAGATACTCGAAATAGAAAATAATTTATATGTATGAAAATTAAATCTTTTTTTATTCATTATATGTATCTAACATATCTAATATCATATCTCACGCTTTAAAATAAAATCAAGAAAAAGGGGAATAATACACATTACTTAATATGGATAATTTTTAACGTTAAATATAAATCTCTAGATTTATACAACAATAATAATGACAAGCAATTAAAGTTGTGACAATAATCGATAGTTTGTCTATAGTTGACTAATTGGTATAGAATGTATATACGGATAGTGTATCACTGCCTTTTATTCATACATTCATACGATATTTTATGTATTTGTGGATAAGTAAGAGAGAATACTTAACAATAAGCTTGATTCACTTCATGAAATTTAGCAGAATAATTTATTTTAATAATTGAAAATCAATTAAACATTCTCTGTAAAGTTAATCTTAATAGTTGTTGACACGTCATCTACAAGTAACAAGGTAGTTCCAGATATTTTTCTTAATAGTTTTTGTTTATTATATCTATTTACAGTAAAAGGAAACTATATCTAAGGTATCGTTTATCTGTTACAACAAAATATTTTTATAAAAAATTTTGAGCCATTTTGGTAGTTAGAATAATACAATTATTAAAACCATATTGTTAGTTCTTGAGGTTATAGGAAAAAGTAATTTAAACATTGAAGCGTTTTTAACCAATTTCTTCGAGATTTTCTTAGAATTGCAACGAACTTTCTCGCGTTCATTAAGTGATGCTTTTATTTTGGTAATCTATTAATTTTAAATACGTAAATCTAACTATATGTTAGACAAATTTTTTGCAATCAGTTGTCATATGGTATTAGTAAATTTTTCTTTAATTTCAAGAAGTTTATAAAATCAATTAGAAAAATGATTGAATTTAATATATACTTTCAATTGTTAGGTATAAAATGTCTTCAGATATCATGAGCACAGATTTTGGCAAAAATAAAAATATGCTAGTTGCTAGACGGTACTTTGTAGTTGATGCGAACGATATTAATGATGATAGAAGTTTACATATCCCAACTCCATTTGAAAAGTTAATTAGTAGTGAGTTGCAAATAGATGTAAAGACGGTTAATAAATCAAAACCTGATTTGGATACTGCAAAATCTTCGATAGATACTAAAGAGGATCAAACTAAAGGTGATAATAAAAAAAAAATATTAGACAAAGCATTCTTAGTGATGATAATATCATCAAAGATATTTCATTAAAAAACATTCCTTGTAAATACTTGCCATTTTGTAGTTCATTATAATTTAATTTTCTGGTGATATTTGTTAATAGAATTTGCTATTTAGCTCGTTATAAGTATGTTGTTAGTCACTTGAATAGGCACTTTAAATAGCTGATCTTTTAGGGTTTCCATAGAAGGAGACCTACGAGGTCTTTCTTTCTCTCTTTGTCTTTTTAATATGATAATAAAATCAATGTTGAGCTACTGACTGATTTATAGTGCACACCTGATACAGTAGTATATTAGTGCTTCCAGAATGCCAGTAAAATATAAAAATAAAACAAAATTTTCAAAGCGTCAAGGTATCATCATCACTTATGGAATAGTTCCTAGAAAGTCTTATCTTTCTAAAAATCCATTTCTTAGAAATATTTATGAACATTTTGTACTTTAAGGCGTGTATTTAAAACAAGATTGTTTTTGCTCTAGAAGTTGTTGGACATCAATTGAGATTTAGTACTCACAATGAAACTAATTATAAAAATAGTGATATTGCTGCATTTATTGAACCAAAATATGATGCAAGCATAGATGAGAAATTACCAGAGACAGTGACATTACTTACTACACCAGAAGGAGGAAAATTATACTTAGTAGGCACAGCACATTTCAGTGTTGAAAGCCAAAATGATGTTGCAATGGTAAATAAATTATATTTTATATGTACCAGATATATTAAGTACATTTCAGAATATTCAAGGATCATTCCAATATGTTTTCTTTAAAGATAGTAGGAACTCCCTAGTAGGATAATTAAAAACTATATTTTTTCTTTACAATTAAAGATCATTCAGGCTGTACAGCCTCACATAGTTGTAGTTGAATTATGTAAAACTAGAATCGATGTTATAAACATTAACGAGGAAGCTCTGTATCGTAATGCAACAGACTTAAGTATTAGTAAGTTCCCCAGATTGTTTGTTTAAGTACAATGCTTTTGGCATATCATTCACTTGCTTCGTTTTGCAGAAAGTTTAACTGAAACAATAAGACACTATGGGGTTTATAATGGATTGTTGCATATTATGTTATACCGCATGGTGAGTCATGTCGTTAAGCAACTTGGGATGCCACCAGGTGGTGAATTTCGTACAGCGTTCGAAGAGGTATACTAAAATAGACTTTAACCGAATTTAAACAACGTGAGATAATTATAAATTCCATGGTGCTTCTTCAGGCAAAAAAAGTACCAAATTGCATTATTCAGTTAGCGGATCGTTCGATTAACGTGACATTTCAACGTGCGTTGAGAGAATTATCTTGGTGGGAAATAATGAAGCTAGCTTGGTTAATGGTACGATTAGATTCTCGTATCAGTAAACAAGACGTAGAGCGTTATAAACGGAAATGTGTGATACAACAAATGATTTCATCATTGAGAGAAGAATACCCAGCGATAGAGAGAACGTTTGTCACAGAAAGGGATATATATCTTACATACCATCTTCAGATGGCTACTGCAGCACAACACACTGCAGAAGGGCTAAAACCACCAAGAATTGTAGGAGTTGTTGGCATAGGACATATTGATGGAATTGTTGAAAACTGGGGAAAAGTAAAAGCCTCTGATATATGGCCTATTATACGGTATATATAATGTTAATTTAAGTATTCATGGATGTATCATCATGGATACCTACTCTTCTTTTCCATATTTTTTTTTATAGAGTACCTCCTCAACCTTTATCAAGCAAAATATTAAAGTTTACAATTAAAGCCTCCTTATTGGGAGCTACGATTTACATGGGATATAAAATTATACCACTACCTTCTTCTAGTGCATTGCAATCAATCAAATCGTCGTTTGAAGGATTATTGGAGGTCAGTGCTAAGTAGAATAGCTGGAATTTGACTTTTAGAGCTCTTTATTAATATATAACACATACTTTTTATTGAGGACAAAGAAACAAATACAAAATAATTGTTTCCTTTATTTTGTGCTGCCTATCCTTAAAGATCCTGTCGAACTTTCTTCTGGTTTTTAATTGATATAATATTGTAATAATCATGGAGGCGACTGCCTGTGCAGATGAATACGAACACGCTATACCTGGTGTCATGTACACAGTACATAATATACCAGGTCCTGGAATAGATCTGGAAGAGTTCGAATCAGAATATTCATTAGGTTGCTCATGTACAATTCGGTGTTCCAACTGTTTCTGTACACGTGGTTCGCCGAATTATAAAGATGATTGTATACTAGATGAAAAATTATCAGGGCCAATAGTTGAATGCAACCCTCATTGTACTTGTGGAGAAAATTGTAATAATAGAGTGGTACAGAATGGTCCAGTGGATAGTCTAATCGTGTCAGAGATCGATGGGAAAGGACACGGTTTGTTCACGAGTAAACCCATTAAGAAAGGTCAATTCATTTGCGAATACGCTGGGGAGGTGGTAGGTATCGAGGAAGCAAGGCGTAGAGTCGAAGCGAATAAAAATACCATGAATTACGTTCTTGTTGTTTCTGAACATATCGGGGATCGAGTAATAGTGACGTGCATAGATCCTAAGTATTTTGGCAATATCGGAAGATACTCCAATCACAGTTGCGATCCAAATACTAATCTTGTACCTATTCGAGTCGAAGGACCAGTACCTCGATTATGTTTGTTCGCATCCAGAGATATAGAGATAGGCGAAGAGATAACTTTTAACTACGCCGGCGGAGTTACTAATTCCGTCCATAATCTCAGTCATACACCATGTCTTTGTGGCTCCAACAACTGTTCTGGCTATCTGCCTCATAATACTATTTAAGACTGTTAAGCTTTTTGAAAAATTTATCGAAATACTATTTAAGACTGTTAAGCCTTTTGATAAATTTATCGAAAAGCCTTCAGTAAATTTGTATGATTGGAAAGAATTGAATCTGGATTGATCATAGAGTTATGTAAATATAAAACAGAGTTTTGGTAATTTGTATTTATTCGTTGTTTATTTATCGTTTATCGAGAAAAAAAATATATATAATATTATTTTGCAACAAGTTAGTATCCTGAAAGAATATTTACTTTTAGTAAGAAATGAATAGTTGAATATCAAATTCGTGATATTATGTTTGTTATAGCGTGTGAGAAATTAGTGTGCTAATAGTATAGAAAAATTATAATTTTTTTTTTATTAATATAGGAAGATAGCAGAGTAAAGGAATGTTACTTTGATCATTATAATTATATTTTCTATTACAGCCTTCTTGTGTGTTTGTTTACACTGGTACATATTAGAAAAGATAATGGGGATAGGGATATTTTTGTGAACATAACAATTGTTAACTTTAACGTATTATAAATTTAAAAAAAAATCGTTACAAGAAAGATTGTGATTCTCAGTAGATTTAAGGATATAACGTGAATTATAATTAAGAAATGATTTATCATAAAATCATGATCTTACAGTGAAATTAAAAAAAATGATGTACTAATATATTACTCTAACTAAAACTATTAAGAATGATACAATATCATTGTTACTCGAGCCTTGATTTAATATTCTTTGTTATATACGTACCAAACATTTTTGTAATAATTGATATATGTTAAAAATATATTATATAAGAATGCGTGTATAGCAAAACAGTTAAGCACAGTATATATCATTTTCCAACGAAATAAAACATTCGTGCGTTTTAAGTAACACCAATGTTGTTAATAATGTAATTTTACTCTATACAAATATTTGAACACAGTTTTTTTAATCTCCATACTGTTAGGTATAAATAATGTGCGGTACTGACAATAAAGTGGAGTGTGATATACAAAAAAACAAGTCTCGGATTTATAAAAATCTTTTCAATTTATTAGAATGTACATCCGATACGTCAATTAAAAAAATTGACCTTTAGGAGATTGATTGAAGTTTATATTTTAACTTTAAAATTGATTTTTTATAATTGTGTAAGTAAGAAAAGCACTAGAGAAGTATCCAATATTCTTTTCGTTTCTTAAACATTAGTGAACTTCTTTGGTTTGTTGTGTAACTATGTTTCCTGTATTTTAAAAACTGTACATTACGTAAAGATAATACGTAGAACGAGCATAAAATTAACCAACAAGCTAATATCCTTTTGTCCTATTAACTTTTATTTTTTTTCTTCGTTTTTCGTAGCGCATTCCGATTCTTTTGACTCATTACAATATTTCCAACGCATCCATGCCACCCTCATGCGATCCCAAATGTTCTCTAACGAATCCATAGCTGGTCTAACATCTAGTAATGTGAATGTAAATTTTTCATCAACTGCTCCACCATCATAATAATCTATAACGTATCGTACATCCTTCCCGCATCTGTCTACGATCCAATCGTGCCGGTCAAATGGTAATTCATATCTAAAAAAAAAAATAGGTCCACGTTTATTAGTCAAACTCATCAAGGATAATCGTGAATTATTCTTCTTGATAACCATAACTCACCCCAACCAATATCGGATGCGAGCGCGTGGCGAATACTGCTTGGCCTTGCCTCCAAAGCTACGCAATTTCGGAGTACAACATTCTTTTGCATGAAGAGCCTCCCACTTAAGCACTTCTTGCCATGCCAGTTCGTTATTGGCATTGTGGATTTTTATTATGTCATCCATATCTTTTGGTGTTATATCGTCTTTTTGCCATCTCCAGCCTTTCCTCAGCATCGCATTCCAGAACATTTGTTGCGAAGGGTACACCCAAAACTCTCCTTCTCCCACTGCTTTTGGTATAGATGAAACTTGTCTCTCTGTGGGCAGTGGGAAAGGCTGATCTGGTGCTGGTTGTTGATTAGCTGGTGGCATCTAGAATTTTATTTAACTTGTCATTCAGAGGAAATGAATTAATGCCAAGAGGGATTCTAGAGATACTCTAAATTGTGTTAACTAGGATATTAACCATATTAAGGGGATTAATGTCTCCTGAAGCCATGTCATTAATTGGACATTCGCTGGGATACGTAGATGGTGTTTTGTCCTGTGCAGATTTGTGCATAGGACATTCTGGGGGAGGTTTCCCATCAGGTTTGTGTATTCCATGATATGGAGCATTTGAGATCTGTTGCTGGTGCGTTGGGATAATTGCATCAGCTGCCAATACAGCAGAATTCATTACATTACCCATTCTCCTTTGTTCTAGAATTTCTGCAACGAGCATTTGAAATTAGAATACTTATGTTTTCATTCAAGAAAATAAAAATTACAACCGTTGGAAGTATAACCTATAAATAGATTATGCAATAACCTACATCTTCCGTTGTTTCAATGTCACAACTAGATATGTTAGAGTAAGTAGAACTAAGAATATACTTTTTCGTGAAATATTCTCGTGTTTTGGTAAAAGCAAGGTTTTAATACTTACATAGAGCTATGAACATGTGATAACGTTGTTTAAGTAAATGTATTTGATCATCTGTTTTTATCCAGTTAGGGGGACGTTTCAATAAATTACGATGTTCCTAAATATATTAAATAAATGTTAGGAATTAGAGATATTGTTCTTTAAAGAATTGGAACATCTCAATTCCGAATTCTTCAAACCGTTTAGGATTGTATTACACTTCACACTGTCATTTCTAGCAGTACTAGCAATAGTGATCTCTGTTAAGGTCACGATAATTTTCCCTAAAAGTAGGAAATTTTCTAGATTTTACAACAAACGTCCGTGAACAATTTGAGGCAACCTTTTAACAAAAATTTGTTCTATTTTCATATCTGTACATAAATATGTTTGTAATAATATGTAATTAATAATTCCATCAAGTTTTAGGAAGTTATACGTTTTTCTGTTGGTGAAACTTTAGATTCAAATTTGAAATTTTTGGCGTAAGGAATTTATTAGACAGTGAATTATTTTTTAGTGCTTTTTTATTAAAATACATATAATATATACACTCAGTCCGCAGATTTTAGTATGCGAATAGTGACGTTATCGTTAGATTTAAACCATCTTTCATTATATGTACAAAAGACATCAAATTTCGATAAGAAAATTGCGTTATTAATAAGATAATATTTTCTCAGTAATAACAATAATTTCAGAATAATCGATAAATTAGAAATAGTAATTTCTAACGCAAGAGGACATTCCACTCGCATAATTCTTTAACCTACAATACTGTAAAAACAAATCAGAGAAAGAGAACAGGTCTATCGAAATACATACTCGTTATTATTAGATTTTAAGAAATCACTATTTATATTATACTTAAGGCGATCTACTCTTTACAACAAAACCGGTTTTCAATTTATTCTTCTTCTACTATCATCGAAAGCCGATTTTGACAAATACACTGGCCACTATTATTCATAAATTCAGCAAGTCCCGTAGCTTCGCGGAAATTGAACCTATTCAATCGTGTGGCATAGATGTGTGTTCTCAAAGGATTCGATTAAAGCAAAAAGAATCAATTCCTTGCGATCTTCGTTGACTCCTTGTTTCCGGTTACGTGTTCCAGATCCAGACTATCGTATTCTAGTCCAGCAGTGTTATCATAATAGGCATAGTCGTAGTCATTTTTTTTCCCAGATTTTGGTCGCGTTGTAGTGGTACTAGGTAGCCTCGTCGTGGATGAAAACGGTCTGGCGGATCCACTAACATAAGTACTTTCCCTAGGAGTTGTTGGTGATTGTGACGATCTTTGGGTATTAGAGTTGAAATTGTTGGGATTGTAGGTGGTGGCTGTAGAAATTCTCCTATGTAAAAATAGTAAAGTAGTAATAGTAATTAGTAGTAATAGCAAAATGATAAAAACTGTAAGAATATGTAAAAACGTATTTTCTTTAATAGAGTCAAACGTTGGCTCGGGTTTACAAGTACATATTGCGTACTAATCTATCTAATACCTTGGTACTGGAGTAGTAGATCTTGGTGTTTCGGCCAAATGATTGATACTAGCAGGGCTGAATCCAATTCCAACCGAAGACCTTGCTAGATCGTAATTTCCGGTGCTGGTTTCGGTATAGTATTTCCCATTTGTTCCATCGTAATTGTTGTATTGCGTGGCTTTCTTTGGTGCTTTGGTACTGTCGTAGTATTGAGACGAACTTTTGATAGGTTGGTTAGATTTTTCGTAGTACTGTCCGCTTTCGCTGGCCCTCACAGCTGTTTGAGCCTGGGCATTGTCATTAGGAATATACTTCTTCGTGGCTGGGCTATATGTAGTAGGAGCGTAACTGCTGCTTGCAAAACTAGGGAAGTATTTAGTGGTTGGTTGAGAGATATCCTGCTTGATGGTTGTACTACTTCTGTACTGTCCATTATTATTGTTGTTATTGTAATTATTGTTGTTGTTACTATAATTATTATCGTAGACGGTAGGTGCAGCAGTGGTAGACTGATAAGGTACGTTACTATTTGTACGTTGAATATTATTGTAATTTCTCTGGTAGTTTGTATAATCGTTTGGCTGGTAATTGGTGCTAGGTTGCAAGGTTGTGGATTGCGTAAACTGCGCGCCGTTATTATAATTCTGATTGTAATTCTTATTATAGCTAGTCGGCTTCACCGTGGTACTTTGACTGAAGCCACCGGTATTTTGTTGATTGTAATTGGGATTGGTGTTGTAAGCGTTGTAAATGGTCGTTTTGGTCGTCGTGCTAGGAGACTGGAAGTTGTAATTATTCTGATAATTGGTGCTGGGCCTGTACGTCGAAGACGGCGTGTTATATCTTTGCGTATTTTGTTGATTCCTGTTGAAATTCTCTAGAGGCCTCGCACTGGTCGACGATACGAAACCATTGGCTCGCTGATTGTAATTATTGCCACTATAGAAGCCGGTATAAGTATTCTGATTAGCAGGAGCAGCGGCAGGTACAGCAGTGCTGGATGCTACGTAATTATTGTTGCCATTGTCATTGTACTGCTGCTTCCTGCTGACCTTTCTCACTCCGGTCTTCTTTTTTTCTTGAGCAATCTCGTCCTTGTAGGTTTTCTCGCTCTCATAATCCTCATCCTTGCCGTTCCTATTATTGTAAAAATTGCCACTGCTGCTGCCTCGGAGATCCCTGTTGGCGTTAAAGCTTCCCGACGACACTCTGTTGAGAGTGTTGGCCGACGAACGAACAGGGTCGCTCGTTTCAGACCGTTGAAGATGGTCTTGGGGCTCGGCGTCGCTGCGTATGCTATCGTAGTGAAGCGACTCCAGACCGGATCCTAGTCTGTACAGGTCAAAATTATCGCTGGCGTAGTACAGAGTAGCCGCCTCGCAGTCCACGTCGTACCAGTCCGCGCAGGTTTGACTTTCTTGGTCGAACGCTGTGTCGTTGGGACACAAGAACCTTGAAAAAAAGAAAAAAAGAAAAGAAAGAAAGAAAAAACAACAGATGCTTATAATAGATGGTGTTGAACGCGTTGGTAGACGGAATATTAATTTTTCTCACAGAATAACCTACTTGTAATCCTGAATAGTGCCGGACACGGACACACAGACGTGAAAGACTTGACAGTCAGTCTCTGGGTCGGCGTAATAGCTTCCTACGATCTTATTGCGACAAGTGAAGGAAGTTTCCGGCATGTACTGTTGCGAGTACCTGGGTGGTGGCCGTTGGAGCCCGAAGACACAGGCTCCGAGCGCAGCCACTGTAACAAAATGGGAATCATCGAAAAAAAGTCGTAAACTTTCGCTTTCCATAATTAATTTCACCAGCAACGAGAAGGGAAAATCGCTCGGCAACCAGTGGCTCGTCACGCTTCGCGCTGATGCTTCTTTTTTCGCGCGTTTACGGCATGTTCGCAGAATCGTATTCGCGACACGCGTCTCTTTCCGCTCGAAGGATCGCGACAGAGAAATTCGCTGGAGCACCCGTGAAATTCAGTTAAATCTCCAAAGTTTCGTCTAAACGTACCCCATACAAGGCAAACGAGTCTCCTGATCGATTTCATCCTGTCTTCTTCTTCGACTAAACCGTTCACTACAGCAGTTGATCCACAAGATAGCTGACACTCGCGCGTTACCTTCGCGAAGGGACTCTTCGAGATGACTGCAGCGTCGAGGAGAACGCCACGACCGAGAAGAGGATGCCCAGCGGGGAACGTTCCACGGGAGGACGCCTCTGGGGCCCGTGGACGAGGTAGGGGCTCTCCTCTATCCAGGAGAAGGCACACGTGTCTGATGGGGGTAGAGGACGTAACGAAGCGTTACGTCACTCTCCGCTCGATCGCCGAAGGCAGATGCTACCAGCCAGTGACGACCTGCATAGAGAAACTATTGATGAAAGCTGCAGAACGATCGTAACCTCGCATTCTTCGCATCTTCCTATAGAGTTTGTTTTTCGAACATTCTGAGGTCCTTGCTGACGTCTTTCTAAACACAGCCTGGCGATCTTCAGAGCTCAGAATTTGAAATAGGAAGAGACAGAGAGAGGAAGACTATGGAAACACGTAAATTAATACGCGTCTCTACACGTTATGTATTAAGACAACTGTTCGTTACATTTATAAAAAAACATAATAAATTTGACTTTTGTAAGAATGAACAGCACGTTATAAGACTCGTATGACGCGAATAAAGTAACAGATTTACGGTGAGATAATTAAGGAATAAACGCAGTGGAACAGCGTTCGTTTTCTATCAAATATCATCAAGAATACCAATATTTATGGCAGGCGGTGTAATTCTCCGCAATTCTGTGCGTTTAATTGTTTCACAATTATTTCGATCATTCGTTTGATGTAAGTCGACGAACCTGCGAGTTGTCCGATCTAGGACAAGCCTAGCCGATCTTTAGAGAAGGTTTACCTGCTCCTATGACAAATCGACGTTGCTGTTGGACTCTCTCGGATGACAAATCGATGGGTTACGAAGGCGACAGGCAGTAAAAGTCGCTTTCTATTAAATCATTCGGCGGGACGCAGCCAGAACACGGGTTGCCAAAGTCCGGAAAAATCGTCGATCGACAGGAGATCTTAGCTCCGAAAGTGTCTGCAGTTCAAGATACCGATAGAGATCTGCGATCGGATGAATTGATCGATACCATCGATATCGGTGACGGTCGGAGCGTGCTGGAATCGACACAGGAATCGTGGTGTACGCCGCGACCGGTCGTCTCTTGCCCTTTGCCAGCTCGAGATCGAGTCTCGACCCCTGGAAAGGCGCATCCAAGGAGTGCTGTGTCGCATTCCAGCGATGGACCGACTTCTCGTTGCCTGGAACCTGATCGTCCTAAGGTCCGAGAGGAATCAAAGGGTTGGAGAGCGGCGAAGGATAAAGGAAAATCGAGAGGAAGCACGGGGAGGCTGAAGATCGAGGTCGTACCTCGACAATCGAAATTTTGCAATTCCCCTCGCATTCTGTTTATCCTGCGTGAAACGGAGGTGGTTTCCGGCACGTTTGAGAACATCGTCGACGATAAAACGAGGCTTACGCAAGACTCTTGGATCGAATATAACGAATATGAACGTATACGTACAGGGTGTCCCAATATTGATGGTACATCGTGGACGGGCTGATTGTACATGAGAAAATAAGTCGAATATATGGAATAAATGTGTTCCGTTCGAGGCTTTGTTTTCGAGAATAGTGATCCGTCTAACGTAGTCAAGTTCATGCGTACTTGGGGCAAATTCAAAATCGATTTTCTCGAAAGCAAATTTATTCGAAAAAAATGTATTAAATATTCTCGACTTATTTTCTCATGTACAACCATCCTCTCCACGGTTGTACCATCGAACCTGTGACACCCTGTACACTACAAATATATCTGACGCTCAATGTAATCTAGCGAAGCTTCGTATTTTGCATTGGATAAACGTGGATCTTTTTTGAAAATTGTTATTGTCATCTTTTACATGCGCTGTTGAAATCTCAAGTAGAAGAGCGAGAAAGAAGCGAAATTGTGTTGTACTAGCGGAAGCATAAGGAAAGGACAGCAGTGTCGAATATATTTATTAGCGTCGACTGATTCTGTTGCGATGAAAATTAGATTTATACTGTTTTAGCTGTTCGCTAGAGATCTATCTTCTCTCGTAAATAAGAGTTAATCGAAAGTTTCATCACAGACTGCGGCTATTCCGTTTTTCAATGACCATCTGCGTCTCTATTACGCGCGATGAGCTCGCGACGAGGAATCTTCTCAGCCTTGGAGGGCGAAAGTTGCCTTCGACTCGTTCTTAGATGGCACGATATTTGCACCTACAGCCGGAGGAACGTGACCATAGTGGGAGATGGATCGGCTGGCTCCTTGTAATTTTACCTGGCTTCCTTTTTTCCCATCATCTTCGATATCTATTAATAGAGATCGTGAAAACCGTACATGGATCATCTCAACCTTCGCGCAATTTTGAATTTTCTATCGTTCCATCGGTGGAAGCTCGGATGCGATCTCGCCTTTCTTTTTAAAGCCGAAGGTTACGAGAATTTGTATAGAATACGTTCGTAGAATATTCAGCGCAGATACCGATACCAAATTCACGGATACGGTGGCTGTAAAAAACACTGCCACGTGTCCTTATTTTCGAGCGAAGCACATTCTTCTCAGATACTGCATTTCACTTTCCTATCAAATTCTTGCTACGAAAGTATTACCTAATTTTAATGCAAAATTCAAGGCACTTGCACCTAATTGATAAATAATAATTATTAATACGATGGTGCGTCAATACTTTTTGCGGCCACTGTATATCAGACAAACATTAGACACACGAGGAGAGGCTCGAAAACGCTTTCGTCTTTTGCACTCGTACGAAAGTGTTACCTAATTTTAATGCAAAATTCAAGATACTTGCACCTAATTGATAAATAATAATTATTAATACGATGGTGCGTCAATACTTTTTACGGCCACTGTATATCAGACACACGTTAGACATACGAGGAGAGGCTCGAAAACGCTTCCGTCTTTTTGCCCATATCGCGAACGCCTACGAGTATGAACGTTTGTCGTGACATTCTTTGCCAAGCGTCGAACCGATGCGATGGAGAAAGCGGGGTCATGGGTGCACAGACAGGCCATTTTCCCGCCAGGATATTTATCAGGGATGCTACGAACCTGATAACTCCATAGGCGATTATTAAATTGTATTTGTTGCAAATGAAAGCGTGCTTATCTAAAAGAGGCTTATCTAGAAACGAACTAGACGCTTATTGTGGGCTTCACGATCCGGTGCGATGTCTGCATCGATCATTGCGCGAGGATCATTCTACGTTGGAGTTCACGACTGCAACAGACGAAAGTATTCGTACGTTTAGCGTAAAAGATTCTTCTGCGTGTATCGTATAAAACATTTTGAAATTTACGTAACGAGACATCGTCATGGTTACGCTGGTATTTGAAACCAATACAAGGATATACATGTAGTATACATATAGAAACGAGGATAAGCATCTTAGGCGTGTTAAGGATGATCCTATGGAATACCGAAGTTTATTTTAACGCAACGAATAATCGTTTGTTCGGTATACTACGATCTCGGCGAAATATACACTCCGATGGATACAATTTTCAAATTTGCTTCGAACATAGCGAATATAATGGCGTTAACGGTGTTGACAGAAGTTTCAGAATGTTTCGTACGATACGCACGATACACTCAGAAATTATCTACACACGCTGGAATACTTTCGCGAACTTGTGTACATCTGGAAGGAAAAAAAGCTCGGTTTTACACGACTGTTGGCGAGGAATGATATTACGTAGATTTGCATAGCGATTTGGAGAAGAGAGAATGTTGCTCGTTACCCAAGCGGATACAAAAAGGTGCTAAGCGTATGCGGGAACACACTCGACTTCCGTCAGACTCGTGCACCTCTTCGTCCAGCCACCGTCTCGCTATCTTTTTTAACACTTTCGCGTGTGACGCGAAGCCGCGTCTTTCTCTAAACCATGGCAGATTCTGAGTCCATTTACAGCGTGGAATCCGAATGGGACATCGCCTTGTTTAATATTCAACGATTCTTCGTGTTCTGGCATCCTTTTTTACACGTTACACGCAAGATATTCGAGCAGGTAGTCGTATAAAAATATCCCAAGTCGAGCTATTTTTGTATTTGTGATTTTCATGCTCGATCGAAGGAGGAACGAAAGGTGGCGCGGCACGAAAGAGCGAACGCGATTAGATGTACGGCCTTGGCGTGCACGAGCTCCCGTTTTTCCTATTTCCCTTCGTACGTGTTCCTCTTCTAGCCCGAGTCGAGCTAGTGAAAGCTGGCTCGAAGATCTCCAACGTCCTCCGGCACGTGCACTCGAATCCTCCTCACGAATCGACGATTTATCGCGTTGAAACGGCGAAAGCAATAGGAACTGGAGCACAGATATATCGACATCACGACTATCGTATCCATTGGTCGATGCTCCGCTGGTGAAATCAGCCGCTGAGTCGGTTAATTCTGCGTCGAACTTTTCGTCAACGTGCTAATATCGAAAGATATTCAAATTTGTCTATTTATTTATTCGATAGGACAGATACGAACGTAATACAAGGTGTATATATAATATAACAACCTCGAGAGCTGATTATAGCACGTAAAAGCGATGAAAAAGTCCATGTAAACGTATGCTGTGTCTGTGTTCGTTAATGAGACGTAACGAATTTTGTAAAAACAGCAGACGCTCATGAAAATATCGAGAGACTAACGTTCAGGATAGGACAAGCTTTTCAACAAGTTCGGAAAACACCAGTAACCGGTTCCACGACAGAAGGAAAGTCAGATGGTCATTTCGAGCATCTTCCGCAAAGAAGCTAAGTTCGTATGAACTTTCTTCGTTGTTTTTAAGCGTACGATCGAGTCCTGAAGTGGATTCTACGCGTTCTGTTACATCCTGTATAATGGCAATTATCCTGTACATAGAAATGAGCGTAAGGCAAGAAATAAACAGAGGCAGAAAAGGCAAAAAGAGAGGCAGAAGAAAGTTCCTTTCTTCGCGTTTAAGTCGATCCGGAATGGAAAAGAATTCAGGATCGATTTTGCATGGTCGACTAATTCAAAGGGAAAGAAACGGCCAAGCTGTTGGGAATATGAAATTTTAAGATCACAGCCGTCTCGTGGAATCGAACTAACGTTATCAGCGAAGTTTTACAGGTTACAGGTGCACGATATACTAACAAAATGAAAGCAGGATGTTATAATGTTTCTGGTCATTCGATTTGGCCGTTTGATTACCTTGCGAACGAAAACTTCTTGCAGCACGTTCAAGAGAATTTTTCGTCCGGAGAAACGTCCAGAAGTGGCCATTTAATCTGATATGATCGTTTACAGGTAGATGTTACAGATCGCAAGACGTTTGATTATCTCATTAGGCGACACATTATAAGGTCACAAGAAAGAAACGTATAATTTACAACTTACAAGTCCGATCAATTTATTAATATTATTAGTAGACTTTTATGGACATTTGCTAGCCATTTGACTACCTTGCGAACGAAAAATTCTTGCAAGACGTTCAAGAGAATTTTTCGTCCGGAGAAACGTCCAGAAGTGGCCATTTAATCTGACATCATCGTTTACAGGTAGATGTTACAGATCGCAAGACGTTTGATTATCTCATTAGGCGACACATTATAAGGTCACAAGAAAGAAACGTATAATTTACAACTTACAAGTCCGGTCAATTTATTAATATTATTAGTAGAACGCTCTGATGGACGTTCGCATTTTAGAATATAATTATAATTAAAAAAGTGGAGTCTGGTTAGAAAATTGTTTACCAAGTATTACAAAAAGCATTGTAGCTTCTACATTTTACGACTATACATACAGCTTTTCACGTTATATGCGCATTGTGTGCCATTTTGTAGCTTGAAATTTTCTATAAATTCGGAAAAATCCTCTGGTCTAATTATTGGCTTGGCAACTAAGTGATTGCGGATTTTGCCAATTACCATAACGGTAAAATCCGCAATCACTTAGTTGCCAACACAATATTAGTTAGTAAATTATCGCGCACGATGAGCCAGATATTGGAGCTTCGAGGAAGCTGCCAGGCTATAGAAGAACGACAATAGCCAAGAGGATCGAAGAATTCCGGGTGTTAAGAGCTTCCGTAGTTTCTTCGCGAAAAGGCGGGAAAATTTGATCAGCGACGACATGGAAGCGCGACGAGACTATCCGATCGTTGGTTCCGGTGATTAAAAATGGCGAGGAAGGTCGGTGAAGAAATCGATGCCTCGCGTTTCCGACCTACGACCCTCGATTACGCAATTCGATGCGCCTGCCGAGAGAGAAAATTCTCGCCACTTGTCTACGACTTTTCTTTTTCCCATGTCTGTTCAGAGATTTCACTTAATAACGAATTAATTTCCTCGTCCTAAATCCTGCAGCCGGCTCGAACAAACGTATTGCGAAACTTGCTTCAACGTTCGTTGTAGGTTTGCTCCTCTTCGTAAACGGAGAAATTTCGGTGGTGCAGGCTCAAGGAAGACAATACGAAGGCTCTCGTGTCAGCATCTTATCTGCAATGTCTCTCTTTGAATATTCCTCTCGCGTGCGCGAGCTGCTATCTCGCAGCTGCATCTCGGCGTCGATTACGTTGTCGCAATTACGTTTCCTCTTGGAAAAAAAAAACACCGTTTTGTAGCTTCTTGTTGCTTCTCCAGAGGCGAAAATCTTCACAAATCTCGTCCAAATCGAGTTTTTCTTCCGGAAAGATCACTCGCGATAGCTTTTAATGATTCCTCAAACATCAAAGTTAACATTATTGTACGTATATACTCTGTGGACCATAAGTGTTAGGACAGCCACTCGTTACACAGTCGGAGACAAAAATACAGGTAGCGGGGCAGATGTCGATGAAGTTTCGTCGAGTGTGGCTTGTTTGCACAAAATTATGAATGTTAATTTCAGTTACATAAAAAATAATCCATGTACTGTAAGGATATACAGGGTGCGGGCGAATAACACGCACAAGCGGATACGAGGCGATTGCTTATGATAAAATAAAGTATGAAATAAAATTTGTTCATTTCATTTTCATTTTATAAGGAATCGCAATAAATTCACATTTCATAATAAATGAAACTTACGTATATAACTGTAACAATAGTACCAGTTCGATTAAACTCCACTGATACAACTTTCACTATCTGCCCACTTATTTTTATCTGCGACTATATTTGTTGGAAAACTCGAGCAATATTTACCTTATTTAGTATTTTATATTATAATACGTTGTTTCTTCATAATCACCATGATCATCATAACTATAATAAGTATATACAGGGTGGTTGGTAACTAGTGGTACAAGCGGGAAGGGGGTGATTCTACGCGAAAAAAGAAGTCGAAAATATGGAATAAAAATTTTTCGTTTGAGGCTTTGTTTTCGAGAAAATCGACTTTGAATTTTCGCTCGATACGCGCGCACTTTATCGCGTCTCGTTATAACGGATCTCACTGTAGATCGTTGTCTCGATTGACGTTATGTTGATAAACACTTCCAATGTGACCCAAGTGTTTTCCTACCTATTAACTTACTATCCGATTTTTATCGTTATCCACTGTATATAATATTATATAATAAGCGCATAGTAAGTAGATAACATAAATAATATTAAATTGAATTTCGAAAGTCAGTACATAATATTAGATTGTCTCAAAAGTTTCTTCCGTTTTATAAGGAAATAGCAGATGCTCAACGTTCTTTGTTTCATATTATTTTATTGTATTACGTACGATCCATTTTGTTCTATTGGAAATACATTGGATGCACAAGGTGGATCATACATAATTCAATAAAATAATAAAAATACCTTGTGCGTCTATTATTTCCTTATAAAACGAAAGCAACTTTCAGGATAAACTAATAATAAAAACTCCTCTTGTAATGGTCAATACCTCGTACAATTATTTTCTTACTTGACAAGGTATTCGTCATTTCCGCAAATTCTGTGATCTCTTAATTACAAGGCAGATTAAGAACGGTACCTTAAACGGATAGAAAAACTCTCAACGTTCATACAATCAGTGACATTTGAACAGCAAACGTCTCTATTACTATAACAAATAAATACTAGTATAATAAATACTACAATGAATCGCCAGGTTTTTTAGTATGTAACATGGATTACATGTGTATCCTGTTGACTTCATAAAAAGATAGTACCTGTTGCTTGCGACTATTTCGTTTGTATAATTTCATTTGTACAATTCACATACCAAAGTGTCCGGATACATACGAGCTCTAGTGTATACATATAGAAAGGTGTAGCTAATTACACAGTCGCGCAACGATTGCATACGCGAGCGGCGAAGATGGAACGACGAACTCGTGCACGAGGATCCTCTGGCAGTTGACTCGACTTGGCGCGGGGAAGGGGATTCCTCTTCTAGTCTTCGCCACGTGAGAAAGTGAAAGCAAAAGGCGAGTGCTCGAGGAGGCATCCTCATCGAGGCGATCTCGACTCGTCTGTCTCTGGCGATCATCCTGAAAATCCGCGTGGCCCCTGAGCTATGAGCGGCTCGTTAACCCTCCTCCTGGATCCTGTCCTGAGCCAACCGTTGCACCATTTACGTGCACGATTCGCTATACTTGTACAGAATTTTTAATTGATAAGGGCTCGCGCTGCTATTGGTCGAAAATGTAGTTGCCTGCGAGGAAGCAGACCGATGATTCGGTCGATTAGTCGGCTAAGGCTGGCCTTAGCGCCTGTCTATAGATATCCGCGAGCGATTCTAGCGGAAAACAAGTCGGTTAATTAAGGATCTGGTTAATTTAAGGCCCGACAACCGATTAGTCTCTACACAAGGTCCGTTTACTAGCAGGAAGAACCGTGTAAAAAATACGGCGTTTCGAAATGGGCTCATTGATACAGCGAGGACGCGATTTACAGGATGAAAAGCTCGTACCGTGCGCAATTAACGCCGCTCCCGAGCTCTTAATTACGGAGTAGCTGGTTATTGTGACAGAGTGTGCAACTCCGTGTGAAAAAGAGGATTATCCACTCGTCGCCGTTCTCTTACGTAATCCGCACTTTGGCTCGATGCTTTGTCGTCTGAAACAAATTTTCGTGACTCTACTATCCGTAAATCACGCGAGGTCTCTGCCGTTCAAATGTCTCGTCTGAATCAACCAAGTATCGTGTAACACAGTACACGCGACTGTATTTACACGACTTTGACAGAACCAGGTCGCGGCGCCGTTACGAGGCACCTTCAAAGTTAAGTTTCAAAATGTGGTCCCATGGAGAATGAGGTCCTAGCTACCGTCTAATGCGGCTCTAATATCACAGACATCAAGAAACAACCAAGTTCACCTACGAATGAAGAAGTTTCTTAACGAAGTTTCTAACTCGCTCTGCGATTACCCACTAAATCGCTCTTGCTGACGAAAAATAAAGGTCCATGTGCCCGAGATTATGAGAAGCTTGCGTACGCTAGTAGCACGATGATGAATGATAGTCGTTAATAACAGTAATAAATCGGTAGCTGACGCGGCCATAAGTAGCAAATAATAGTAAGAAGAAATTTCGAGTTACGTTTATTGGGATATATTTTCATGTGTATCATATTCCGAGAGAAATCTTTCCCATGACACGACGACCTTATTGGCGAGCTTCGAGCAATTTTCGAATAGCGAACGATGGGAAGTGTTCCACTTTTTATCGGGAACGCCGGCTGGCACAACGGTCGTCTTCTTTCCCAATATTGTTTTCTCCGAGGAAGAGAACAATCGATATTTCCCACTAATGGAACCCGATTCCACTTGGAAATCGCCACGAGATTCGTTCGGTACGTTTGGAGGATCCACGGGTACGGCGTTTAGCCTGGCCAGCTTCCGATATGATAATGGCAGCGGGTCGTCGCGATGCCGCGCCGTTGGTCGGCGTAACTTTCACCGGGGCACACACGGGGACGAGGTGGTGTGTCGTGCGTGCGCAAATCCCCGAGCAAAGTTGCATAAACGCGGAGCCTCCGCGGCCTGGAACGTGGAAGTTATACAAGCGGCCGGTCCTGAGAGACTTTCCAGACGAGCGGCTGGATTCCTCCGCCTCCGAGGCAAGATCTTGGCTGGTGAACTTCGTGGGGAAGTCTTGACTTTGGGATGGAAAAAATGATCACCTCGCCAACTTCCTGTTTGCCTGGACCTCTTCCACGTACAGCGCCTCGTGGAAATAATAGACTGCCCCAAAAGTTTTACAAGAAAGTGATTCTGTTGCTACAAAGCTTTACAAGGAAATGATAGATGCACGACATTTTTCGTTTTATATTATTTTATTGAATTATTCACGAACCATTTTGTTCTATTGGTACAAACAAATGTTGTGCATCTACCACTTCCTTATGAAGGGAAACTTTTGGGACAACCTAATGTTTAAATTCCTATCACAGGATATTTTTGCGAATATACTATATGCGCTATAAGTTTTTGAAATTTGAAACTGATCCGAAAATGTAGATGAAAATTATAAGTCAGTTACATGAAACGTTTACTGCGAACATAAATTTAGTGAAGAGTTAGTATGCAATAGGAATAGTGGTTTTGATACACCAAAGGCCAGCGTTGCGATAACGCAACATTTAATTTGCAATCATTCTCAGTTAATTTATATTATAGGATCGAAGTGTGCTCGTAGAAGACACCGCAAGTGCGAAGAAACAAGCTTCTCAGGAGAAAACACCCGAGAAAATGTTCCATTCATTTAGATAGATGGCATAGACAAAAGCCAACAAACAATTAACTAAATGAGACTCGTACTTTTCTGTACAGAGGCGACGCTGTGACACCATCTACAACTACCAATAAACAACAGCTATTTAAAGATGGAAATTGCACTTAAATTCTATGCTACACAGTGTTCTCATTAGTACGTAGAATATTTTTCAATAATAAGTCAAAAGTTTTTAATTTTGTCACTTACAGTTTTCTCTACAAGCATATTCCAATTCTATTTTCTTAGTATCGTGGCTATGAGAATATCCTTTTCCCCACTTAGATTCTTCATGTTTATAAAATGTAGAAATGTAAATTGGAATATTTGTAATGGCGTGATAATTTATTGTCTGTTCCTTAATGGGTTAAACGTGTACAATTATGCCAAACACGGGTCTCTCTGATTTTTTAATACACAAATATTTCTTAATGGTACAAATACTCTGGTGATCCTTGCCAAATGCTTCCAATAAATGTCTTGTAACTTCTGTATACAATTTCAAATTCGTTTCGAATTTTCATCATGTCTGTGTTGATAATTATAACAGCGGTGCCTCGTTACGGTGCTAATACAATTTCAAGATGCGCATAATATGAACACGTTTCTGTGTCCGAATTCCTTCGTGAGCTACCATCGTTGCTAAATTCATTCCTTTTGTTTTTCAAATCTTAGTCTACCCAGATTGTCGACATCGTTTATCGAGCGTCGAAGATAGCGTTCTTGTTGCTTTGAATACGACCAGACTCCTCGTGTTCCTGTAATCCTCTCGAGGCTAATTCTTTTTACTGTTGTAGGATTTTGAAAGATTTAAACGGATTCTGCGATGCTAATTATACAATTGTCACGTTCTTTAGGGATCGGATTTTCATTTTGTACGACGCTGTAGGCTAACGACAGATTTTTGTACAACTCCTGTCGTTATATTACGAAACTCTACGTACGTGTGCAACGCGAATTATTACGAAATACTTTTCCACAATGTGCGTGGTTTTTAGTTCACGTGCCATTTCGAAGTAAAAGCATGTAAATATGTTAAGTCGAGTTGTTCGTAAATTTTTGAAATAAAATTAAAATTCCGCTGAAACAGCGATTCGAAAGTAGAATTTAGAAGACTAGGAAGATCAAACGTCTAATTTCGAGTCGACGAGAAAAGTAAGCGTTTACAAACTCTTTAATGGGCCATTTTTTAGTCAAATTAGCCTTTCAGCCGTTGCGTAAGCGCGCGTTTCCATCGGCTATCCGGGGCAAAACGATGCGACAGTAGACAAAGTAGGAGAATCTACGACAAACGCGCAATTCTCGTGACAGATTTCCGCTAGGGGTCCATGGACAGTTACGAGAAGACGAGTGAGAGGCTCTCTAATTATTTCTCGATCTAGCAATGCTCTAGAAATATCGGATTTGCACTTAACGATATTTAAAAATATCCTTAACCCTCAACCGATATTGGTATATTATATAACAGACGGCGATTAACATTAGATTCGATTCAAGTTTCTCGTAGAATGGAATAGAATAGAAGATCGTAGAATATTGAATTTTAATTTATATTCTACATCTTCTTCGATACCATTGATAGCCTTGGTCGCTTAAAATACAAAGCGCGCGTTCAATTAAGAAAAGCAAAATTACGTTAATTGAAGTTTGTTGTAGATTTTTTAATCTCACGTTTGCACGACACCAATCGAGGATTCGTGCCTATGCAAATCGTCGTTCAAGATAATCACGCACGTCTGGTTAAAGACGTTTCACCGAGTCTGATCGAGATGAAAACCGTATGGAAATGTTAGAACGGAATCGAGCGTAAACAGTGGAGGGAAATTGATGAAAGCGCGGGATGTTGCGTGATCGGAGGCGAGTTTCATTAGAAAGAGCGGATCAGAAGGCTAATTGGGAGAAGCGTAGGAAGCGTTCATTCATTACTGAGAGAAATGGTGCAACTTTGCTGTATTTTAATTACACATTTCGCAGAAAATCTCACGAAATTACCTACGGTTCTCTTGGAAGCGCTTCTGTCTGGCGAATCGGCTCTCTCGTCTCTCTGTATTTTAGATTTTCTTTTTCATTTTCCATCCTATGGAATTTTACGATAGCGCGCGTTTTCGACAGAAACGAGCCGCGGACATGTTCCGTGTCGCAATCGCGAAATCGCAGGATCGGTTTCGTGCTACGAATGTGTCGTTGCAGCCTCGGATCTGGCACAAGGATGCGTTGCCCGCTCGGCTGGATCCTTCAGTTTCGTTTTTCCCTCCTAACGTCGAGCCTCTTCCCTGTTCAGACACGAATTTCCATGGGACCAATACGGTTCGACTTTCTCCGAAGTCTTATCGATGTTAAGAAACAGCTTGTGCCCCTAAAGGCATTGTCACGTACTCCAGCCGCTTTCGCAGGCTGATATTTTTTCCTCTCTTACGAGGAAAAATCCTCCTTCAATGGATCGGCTACTTTCGCGATGTTCCTGTCCCTAAAGAGTGTGAAGTCGAATGATGCGTAGACAATGGCACGCGTGCTGTCCTCGATTCTCTTCGTCTATAGTTCTCTTTGCACGAGGTCCCGAGTTCTGTTGAATTAAGTAGTTCCGATCGTGAGGGATCTACGGTCCAATTTTCACGCTATGGATTAGCACGATGCAGATAGTTTAATTCAAAAAAAAAAAAAAAAAAAAAGAAAAAATTAAATTTCCATGCAAACGTTCGAGCGATGTAAAGAATTTATTTCCCAAAATAACGACTCGTCTACACTCGATAGACAACAAAAGATACAAAGAGGCGCACGTCCTCGCCGACTTATCGGAATTTGATCGATGATCTGCGTGCCGTGTAGCGTTACGAAATTGATGATCAGTGTCACGCACAGTCCAGCGGTTCTTAGGCAGACTTTCGTATCGAAGAACCTTGAGGAAGACGAGCCAGGTAAGCAGCGCAGACAAGTCGATCGAAGGAAGTTGTAATTAGCCGGGGGCATACCCTGGAATAATGGTGGAGCCGTTACTTCTTTTTTAAGCAGGCAAAACTCTCGTGGGAGGCTGGCAGCAGTTTCACACAACGATCATTTTATTATACCGCTAGGTATGCGCGCCGTCAGGTCCCGTAATTGTTGGTAAAGCGAGCTGCTCGACTAACACGTACGATCGCGTAACACGCGTTATTGTCAGGCGGATTTTTTCCTTGGTGGCATCTTCCTGCCATGGAACCAGGAAACGAAGCCTGGTTGCGCAATGGAAAGCGCTCTCCGAGAGATAGGATCTGGAGGAAAACGCGAGGACGATTATTTCGTCGGCTCTGATCGTTCGTTTAGGCTGTCCCTGTTCCGCTTTTGCACAATTTTCCCGGTGAATCTGATACGAAAGCCAGGATTACTTCTATTTATTTTCTCCACTGTTGTTATACCGCCTAATATCTCAAATGTTTTAATGTAATTAATTTTCTTTTACGTACAGTAAGAATAGATAGCTGAAATACTGCTTGAGTAAAAAGTACATTATAAAATTCTCTTGGTCATGAGTTACATCCTCCCTTTCAAGGTAACCTTTAAATCTAGGAACATCTTACAGTAGTGCAGCCTCTAACCTATGTATAAGTCACGCACAAAGTTCAGTCACGCTTGCATTTGCTTCGTAGATTTGTTCTGTAGATTGTCATTTTAACCGGCGTTGACATAGAAACGTTTTCACAAGGATTCATAATCGATCGTTGAAAGTTGAAACCTGTAGCATTTGAATTTTCCGTCGTTTGGATCTTCTAACCAAACATCCCATTAAGTTATAACGTACAGTGGCTGGTGTAAGTATTCGTATACATTTTATGAACATATTACGTGTGTTATACGAAACATTTTTAAATTTCATTAGCTCGTTGTAATGACAACCAATTATCATAATTATACTGGAAAAATTTTTAACGATTCTGGAAATGTACAGATGTACAGAAGTTGCAATTCGATACAAGTATATATTTTATGGAGATAAGAATGATATTTAAATAGGCAATCATCCACTACACTAATAAATCTCAGTATTCAGTGAGATCATTTTTAAATTACACGCATAAGATGACTATTCGTACTGTATATTAATTTTTTACTAAATACAAGTTAACAGTAAATATCTTGTAACTTCTATATGTATATATCTTTAGGTTGGATTAGATTGTTGCCAATGTAATCATGGCAGTAGAGTCTCATTACAGCGTTTATGAAATTACAAATTGTTTTATAAAATACGCACGCTATTAACATAAATTTTTCTGTGGCAAATGTACAAACACTTCTGCTGGCCACTGTAAAGAACATTCTAATGATCAGCAAGCGTCCGAAGAACGCGCAATAAATGGCTATTATATAAGCCATCGAATAAACAATTAATAGTTGGATGTTCGGTAAAAGAAAGAGAATAAAAGTTCTTTGACTCATTCACTGGGTCTCCTGCAATCGGCGTAATCCTTGAATGTATAACCTTTTGATGAAGTCAGTGAGCATCCTCTGTCTAAATGCCAGAGGAGTAACATCACGACATGCTCATTGATATAATGGTGTTGGGTTCATCCTAAGATAGAACTACTTGGGAAAGAAAAAGTCCTTTTCTGTCAAGGATATCTCGTTTTTATCGAAGCCGTTTCATTTCTCATTACAGCTCTGGAAATAATTGATGGTTTTAGTAGGACTTATTTTTGTGGATGTTTTTTAATTAATAGAAGTGCTTCGAGTTATGTAAGCTTTAGGGATACCTGTACGAATAAAAATAGCGTGCTCAATTGAGAATGATTTATTGCAAATAAAATCTCTCTTGAAGTTATTAATGCATTTGTATTTTGTATCGTTCACAACTCACATCGTGGAGCCATCTACTGAACGAAGATTCAAACTAACGGGACAGAATGTAGATAATTGCGAGCATTAGTAAACAATAATTATTAAAATTTATTGTATATAACAGAAAATATGACAAATTGGAAGGAAATACTCTTTATTGCAAAAATAAAAATCCTACAAGTCATGTACTCTGCCTCATAATATTTACAATTTCGTTGTTATACATCAAGCAATATTATTTTTGAAATGCTTCGTTAGGAACGGCGGAAGATTTATAGTCCTTCATAAAATTCGAAATTGCTTTTCTTATGTCCCACTTAGCTTCTTCTAAATAAGTCTGACACCAATCGGTGTTCAACCTGGTCGCTTCTACAAATTTGGCTAGCAACTCTTTTTTCTCGCTTGCACTAAAGCACGATGGCACGACGTCGTCGTGAAATCTTCCTTCTATGCTATTTGGTGGAATTTCTTGTATAGTAGAATCTACTAGGTACTGATCATTTATGATATTGTATTCATGATCAGGACCAGCTTGAATAATGAACGTTCTGTTGAACCATAGAATTTGCGATGTGGTGCTAATGGTCCTCAATAGTCCGCAAACTGAGATTGCTAAGCATTTGCCATCGTCATACATTATATCCAATACAAAAGAATTTCTATCGTGATAGGATCGTGGTAATCTCTTTAGACCAACTAGAATATTATCTTGTCCGTAATAAAGATGCTGTTGCCGTTTTTTATTTGAATCCACATTTTTTAATAAATTTCTACTCGCTGTAAATTGAACGAGGTTCCGTTTATGAGCTACAGCTGCTGGAATCGCCAAGCTCATAGAATAAAACGCATTTTTACAATATAATCCTCTCAGGACTGTTCTATCCCTCTGATCGTACAGAGCGAAAAAGTGGTTGACAAATTTGGTGACTAACCCTTCCCTAGATTCATTTCTAAAGTAATTAGCATACGTGAGTGGTAGACCAGATGTTCTAATGTAAACTCCATCCAATTGAAACAAATTGGGACAGTATTTCATAGCAGAGTCTATATACTGTTTAGAACTAGAGTAATTTTCGCAGAGAGGATTTCCATCTAACCATAACTTCAGTATACACAGATTTTTTAAAGGAGTGAGTGCTTCCATAGATATCAAGTTATTGTACCTTAAATCCAGATACTTTATGGAAGTTAAACCAGAAGTTTCTATAGGAATTAGGTTGAACAGTTCGTTTTTCTGAAGATTCAAGTGCTCTACCTTGGCAATTGAAGTCTTTGTTAATTTTAAAACATGACAAAAAGTTCTCTGTTGAGATAAAGGACAATATACCGTGTCAGACATTTCAGAATCTTTATGAAACTCTGACAAGTCTAAGGTTTTTCTATTAGAATTGTACATCTTCGTCAAAGCAGTTAAGATCAATGGCTGAATATTGAGTTTCAGATCTTGAATGGATGCAAATCCTAAAGTTACGATCAAGATCAGTGGATCTCCATCTGGATTTTTGATTATTAAGTTAGTCTTGCATAGCTTGTCCAAAGCATGAGCACAATTACGTGCCAAAAAAAAGGTATCTTCTCCACTGGCTTGATACTTAACAGGGATCAATTCTGCTGGTTCGATAGCACTCAATATGGCTTTCAATACACTTTCTCTGCTGTATTGAGTTCCTTTCAGAATTTTAACTTTGTGCCATACATCTGAACGACCCATTAATGTCCTTTCTTGGAACATAGATCCTCCCATGCTTATTTTTATAGCAATGGAAGAATCCAGTTGCATTGGTACAATTGGCAAACTTGTTCGTTGCATTTTTGTATTATATATTTATCCACATGTTCTAAGTAAATATTTATCCATATGGAGTCTTTGGAAATTTTTCTAATTTTATACCAAGAAAATTACATGTTCCTGAAAGGGAAAATTTTTATTCTTTATATCGTTAGGTTAGATTTTTTAATACAAAATTATATCGTACGTATAATAAGGATCCGAATTACATTACCCTTTTTTAGCGATATCCATGGAAAAAAAAGATAAATTTATTTTTGTTTCAAAAGTGTTCATTAGTAATATTATTAAGTATTGTTGATAACATATTGTATCATTGTACGTTGACAGTAGGTGTTACGTACATCGACATCTGCTGGCTGGAGTAGTAAGAAAGAAGTTGAGAAAGGATCACTTACTGGTTATCGATAAATTCAGCCATTTAAAATGCCTGCCACTGTTTCAGTCAAATATCGTAACTGTTATTTTCGTACTACATATTAACCTTACAAATTTTCCACAGTTTACAAAATCATTCTATAAATATTTCTGTATATCGTTGTGAACGTAAGAAACTTTCATAAGTTGCCGTTAAGCCTGCCGTTTCTCATAAATTTCCGGTTCATTTAATTGTCAAGAACACTTAGAACTGCGTCCTCTACAGAGTTAACATGATATCGCGAAAACAAAAGGTCCATTGAAATTCGGATAATTGTTCGATGAATATACATCAAAAATGCCTGACAAATATTCTGAAACCTGACTCTATATAGAATCGAATTATGAAATCGTGGACGTGAAGATGTGCACGACATTGGATCCAGATAGAGATCAGTATCTCGACGTCGAAGTACCTTATGAAATCATTCTGAAAAAAGGTTGAAAAACCAATAACAGGTACCACGAAGCATTTTCACGCGAGGAAAGGGTAACCAGATATGTTAATGGCTGGTCGACGAGCAAGTATGCATTACCGGGCAACGTGTAACGTTATCGGGAGAGAATTACCCGCTCTAGAAATGGTGCGTGGTCCGGCTTCTCTTTTAAATGTGTTATTTCACGGCGAAGCTCGTCCAATCACGCACGAATACAACAATGAATAGCGTTGAAATAGAGGTATAGAAGATCGAGAGACCGGTGATTTGACCGAGGGGCAGAGTCAGCGTGTGGTGAGTGTGCATCGAAGCCGCCTTGGGCATCCTCTTCCGCATTTCACGTAGACCGAAAACGAAAAATCCGCTGCGTCCAACGATCTGCTAGTTACACTACCGCTCAAAAGTATCCGGGCGTTAGCTTCTTCTTTTCATAGAATTCCGCTCCAATTACAAAATTACGAATAAATCTGACTTCAGTGATTTCACTCCTCGTAATTAACACGGATACGGATAATGTTACGAGGTGGTTAACACTAACCTTACCAGGTCCGGTCAAATGACAGGTTTGAAAATTGAATTTAAAATTGTACATTCATTATTATGTATTTATATTATATATGTAAATTCTTATATTATCCGATTAATCAATTTCCCAATTTTGGTTAATATAAGAATTTACATAAGGTTAAGTGAACAAAAGAAGTAACGATGAATGTACAACTTTAAATTAAATTCTGAAACTGGAATGTTCAATCTTAGAATTCGAAAAGTCGTAGAACGGAGCTGATGAACAATTTCTCCATTTACAAATCTCTTGAAAATAATTCGCGTAGTAAAATATTACTTAGGTGGAGTAGGAAACGCCTTAAACTTTTCTTAAATGCTAGTTTTAACTTTCTCCATAAACCTTCGTGGCGCTTTTTCCAAATTGAAGTTCATGTAAGAGAATCATACGAATATTCTGACTATATACACCGATGTCACGATAACGAAGTTTCATATTTTTATTACAAATCTTCCTAACATCGAACATGCCGATTCATAGTAAATTTCTTCCACCGTAATGTAATTAATAATTAACGATAGAACAAGATTGAATGATATAGTAAATCTGATATAGTATAAAGGCTTGCGACAGTAATGTGCAGTTGTAAATCTATATAATAAATAATGGAATATTCGTAAGCTTTCCAACAGATAATATAAATTTGTAGCCTGTTTTAGTTACTAGAGTAGGGGGCGCTTTTTCCATGCATTTATAGGAAATTCGAAAATAAAATGCGCAGGTAGTTCATAACATGGAAAAATACATAAAACATCCAAAGTATAGTACCCTCTACAGTACTTACTAAATAAACCGATCTTCTTCCGAAGTTCCATTTTCGAAATAATATACATGAAAATATGAATTTGCACGAACATCCGAGCTCGTAAATAATTATAAATTACTCATTGATTCGTACGCTCTGGTAATATTCGCGTACTTCTCCTACGAAGCGTAGGGATTCTTACGTGTACGTGTACCAGCAACCGGATGAATATTTTTCTCAGTATAGCAGACTCGGACAGCTGCGCTAATGGCCACGGGCCATAGTCGAGATACTCGGAGCTGCGTTAAATTCGCGATTTAAACGATCCACTCGGAGAAAAATCTTAATGGAGACGCCTGTGCGTCTGCTTTTCGATAATCGAATCTCTCTTCCTATGTGATTATTTAACCAGGTTGCATCTCGCCGTAGGAAGGAAACACGAGAGAAGTAGGAAGCGGGGTTTTCGCGTCTCAACTACGGGCCACGTTTTCCTCTCTTTTTAGCTGGGACAAGGCTGGTTATCTCGCGGAGATTTCGCAGACCGTACGTTTTCCACGTGGTGTATACACACGGGATCGTAGCCCGTATTATAGCAATTCAATAATAAATTGTAGAACGTTCGGTCGTCGCATTATGCGCCGGTAATCACAGTAATAAGCAGTTCTAAAAGTAACGTAAGTACGTTGTAGGTAGTAACGAGTGAGCCGTAATCTCGGGGATGCCCCTATCTTCGTAGTTCGCAGCCATCGAAGGGAATCATAGGGAGGGAAAAAGAGTGGGAATCGAGAGAGGGAACGAGAAAGGGAAGGATAGGAAGGCAGAAAGACTGTGGGACGACGGAATGACAGAGAAGGAGGCGCGCGCGCGAAGGAGGAGAAGGAAAAGGCGATGCCGTGGAAGAGGCGCAGTGCGCTCGACGAGGAGAGCAGCCCATGGGCGTCATCCATAGTGCGATCTGGAATCGGCATAATTTACAACTCTCGCAGGAAATTGAGCCGCGTCGAGCCGATGCAAAAGTCCGCCGTGAGCAAGAGTCGCGATCATAGGTCCCTACCTTTCCTTCCGGCAGTAGATCACGTCCGATTGATGAATTTCTGCCTGCTGGATAGGAAAGGATCACCGATTCATTCCCGTTCGATCTATATTTTCCGACGTTCTTCGTTAGCAACCCTAATCGCCGCTTGAGATCGTTGCTCATCCGGAGATCAGTGAATTCTTGCTGGATGGTTTAGGGAACAAGAGGAAAACGTAGTTACGAGCAATTTCGGGAATTAACGAGGGACTTTGTTAAGTCGGAACGGCTGAAATAGATGGAGCTTCGATCGATCCAGGAAGAATCCTCTTTCTCTCTTATCAGATGGTAGTACAGAGAATAAAAAAAGGGCTGAGGCGAACCGTCGGTGAATTGAATTAAGTAGATCTTTAAAGTTTGATGCTCTCGTTACTATCACGCGATAAAGAAGAGCGGCGTATGTACGCCTATGAAACGGCTCGAAGAAGACCGTGTTGTACGTAGCCGTTAAGCCAACATCTAATTCGATAACTGGCGAAAATAATAACGTAGCGATCTGTTGCGTTCGCGAGGCGCAATCATCCGTTTCGTACCGGGTGTCCACAGAAAACTATCGGTCGATTCTCGCGCAGCTCGCTCCACGCCATCTTTTTTTTTCTATCTTGCCTCCCTTCTTCCAGCGTCGTTCGCGTTCCACTGAAATTATTTGCAATGATAAAGCAGGCGATTAGACGCGATTCTTCGCGTCTATAGGCATCAAAACTCAGAGAAATTACTATCAAATTTATCAATAAAAGCGGAGAGAATTTGAACGTCAGTTCCAAGAAATTAACAATACTACGCTATTTTCCTTCGACAGTCAGAAACACGTTTGATCGAAAATATCGATCGCAGTTGAACGTTAACATAAATGGAACTAAAATAGCACCGTTGGTTTACCAACGACCATAACGATTGTTCTAGGTTAAATTAATAAGATTTAGAGTGTTTGACTTCATTTTATATCCTACGTTCTCCGCGAAGGAGACGAGAGGACCAAGTGGAATTAAAAATTCCAAGATCAAGTAATGAAATCTGAAATCGTTACCGATGGCTCCATGACAATACCGATATAGAGCCTTCACAATTTTCGAGTGGTAATGGAACGAGATCGTATTGTAGAAGCGTATCACGCGTTACAAAGAAGGTTGGCGTTACAAAGTCGACGAGTAGATTCGTAGCTGTAGGCTGGCGACGCCGGTTCCAGGGAATCAGATAATTTTCGGCCCTTAAAGACCGGAGCAGCGCACGGTAGCGATTTATAACGAGTCAGAAGAGACTGCTACCTCGGTAGCAGATGACATTTATTAAAAGTTTCGGTCCGAGCCGGGACGAGCATCGATCTTCCTCCGCTTCTTCCCCTTGGAAACTCGTGTTGTTCATGGCCGGCCCCGCGCGTCGGCTTGTTGCGCCCGTCCACCGGGGAATACCGAACAGTTTAATAAGCAAGTGGTAGCCGCGATACAAGATACACCGAGTACCATCCATCACGATGCACTCGCCAGTCGTCATTATGCTCCACGAATATTTCGAACCGGCAGATCCTCCGCCCTTGAACCTACTCTCCCCTTCTTTCCTTCGTCTTCGATCTTACTCCTTAGAACGTATTCTCTATGTTACGCGTTACGCGCTAGAATTCCGCGAGTCACGACGGACAGAGTTGATACGCGAATTTATCAATTCTTGCTTTCTGCTGTTCGAGGTGTATAACGATCGAAGTGGCTTCACACGCCTCTTTCTTCTAAGCCAATCTTCCCTCGCGGAATCATAGAGACAGAGCACGCGAATTCTTCTATAGCGTCGCGTGTCAGGGAAAATAAACGAGACGTATCAAGATCGAATTGACGAGTCGGTTGTTTTCGAATAACCCGGTTAAACACTCGATTCTAAGAGTCCACCTTAAATCAAACTTGAAAACTTGTCTAGGTGTATGTACCGTGTGCTTTAACATTAACCTTACCAGACCCGGTCAAACGACCGGTTTCAAAATTCAATTTAAAATTGTACATTCGTTGCTATTTCTTTTGCTTATCCAACTTTATGTAAATTCTTACATCAGCGGCAATTGAGAAATTGATTAATCGCATAATATAAGAGTTTGTATATATAATATTCATGTATAATAATGGGTGCACAATTCTAAATTCAATTTTGAAATCGCTCATTTTTATTAGTTTATGTTATTAACAAAAATTGAGAAATTGATTAATCAGATAATATAAGAATTGACATAAAGTTGGACGAACAAAAGAAATAACAATGAATGTACAATATTAAATTAAATTAAATATTGACGGCGGTCATTTGACCGAGCCAGGTAAAGTTAGCGTTAAACGTGATGATATATTTCTACGTACGTGTGTATACACATAGAGATTATCCTGAGAACTATTATAGTAGTTAATTGTTCGAACAGCCCTTCCTGATTCAGTTTTCATGCGCAAATGTGTACACTGCCGCTCGGAAGTATCCGGACGTTTGTTTATTTTCAACGAGACACTGTTCAGAGTGGAAAGCTACAGTCAAAGCTGCAGTGATTTTGTTGTTTTCATCGTCCCATCGCAGTTACGTGTAACGGAACGTTATTATCAGGCGATTAAATTGATTCTCAAAGATCGATAAGTAATAATAAGACTGGCGCGTGTAATTGTCACCTTTCTTCTGTTGCTTGACGAACTCTTTATCCGCAGATTCTCTGATCTTCGAATTGTAAGATACATAGATATCAGCAAGGGTGTTCTAAACTGATAGAAAAACTTTCAACGTTAATGGACATAACGACGAAATTGATGCGACACGGCTAGTAATATTTAATTATCAAATATGTACATACATAGTATTGGTTTATACCTGTATTTTCTATACATCCTGTATAGCCAATACAAAAAAATATTATTGCAACGTTTCTGTTGAAAATGACAACGTGAGTTCATGCTCGCCATCCATATGCAGATGCGTTAGTTACAAGAAATAGTAACTAGAAGATAGTTCTAGTTACAATCGATAGATTTAATCGATAGGTTTAAGAAGTTCTTTTGTTTTTATCCCTAGTCCATGTATGTATGTGCAGTAAAAGGTTTCTTTGGCTCAGAACGGTGAGTTAGATTTATCCACTCAACATAATAATAGCTATTGTGACCCTACCTCTGAGTAAAGAAATAACAACAGTTTCCTAGCATCTAACTGAGATTTACATTCTGTTAATTTCATAAAAAGGCTGATTTCTTCAATCTGATTAAATTCGCATATTGTTACGATATCACTAGACTGCGGATTTTCATGCAAACTCATATTAGGTCGTCCGAAAAGTTTCTTTCGCTTTGTAAGGAAATAATGTATGCACAACATTTTTCGTTTCATATTATTTTATCGAATTACGTACGATCCATTTTCTTCTATCAAAATAAAGATCACAACGTTCGACAGATTAGCTTTCATGCTTGTATAAAGATGCGTTGTTGTAAAACACGTGTCTGTAAAAGAACCTAATATTTTCCAGAATATCATCGAAAACGTCGAAGCTCCAAACAATACAAAATCGTTTAACCCGCCAAGTATCCAAGTAGCAAGCGCTATATTTTCCGGATACTTTGTACATTTCTACGTATTACGTACATTTTGTGCAAATCTGTACTTTGAAGTTCCTTATAAACGCGTCACTATCCGCGGTCCAGTTATGACTACAAATCTCCCGACGTGTCCACGTATTTATCAACAACGGTGTATACATATTTGGTAAGATCACGTGCGTAGTCCTCGGCCTGCGTGATTCAGCAACGAGTTCGCGACAGTCTGAAATTACTTTCGAGAGGTCATCGCGTCGACCAACTCATTTTCCAAAGTGTCCATCGCATCGTATCGACCGTTTTGCGAATCATGGTTATGGCCGATGTGTAATCAGATAGTAGCGGAATGGACGGTGTCTCTAGGATTATTCAAGAAAACTGTTAAAAGGATCAGAATGTCGTGGGGTGCCTGGACGAGAACGGGCGAAGGGGAGAGAGGGGGCGGTAGTCGCGCGCGAAACCTCCATTAAGCCCGGCGATAATAAAAGCTCAGGTCGCGGATCGACCCGTCATCCTGGTGGCCGGGTCGCGTGCAAAAAATACGTTAATTCCGCGGAACTTGCATGACCGTGCAAATAAATAAAACGGCGGGCACACATCGCCACCGGGCGTCGCGTACACCGTCGTCGTTCCGTGGCAGCGTATTTTATATTTTATCCGGTTCGAATGATTGATTGCGCTCTCCGCTGGCTAGCACGCCGCTCCGCGATACCATCTCGCGGAATGTCCCGGCTGTACTTGTCGTTTCACGCATTGTTTATTATTGTCCGATGCTTTTATCGTGATCGCCGCTCGAACCGACCGCAGCGACAATTCCAGCGGAAAAAAGAAGCGCGTTCGAACGAGAAGCTGCGATACCTCCGCCCTTTCTCTCCTTTTTAGCTACGCGTTTCGCCCTCGTGACAGTGTAATTAGTCTGATACAGACAGGCTACCAACTTTTCTAGCCTCTTTGGCTTATCTTGTATTTTAAGGACGTTAAAAACACCGTGCTGTATCGATGCACGTACGTACTGCGAAGCAGCAATACGACGTGATTTGCCGCGATATCTCCGAAAGCACAATAGAAAAGAAGATAGCAAAATGTACGTAGCCATAAGGATCTCCTCTCTGGTACAGTAGAATGGACGCGTTTAATTCGTAATTCGAAGATATATCCGATACGAATTTCATTATAGTAGTATGTCTTATCGCGATATAACGTTCATTTAGTTTATTTCGTTTCGTTTATCTGTTTTAATCGCTATCAATAAAAATTAATCGATTGTAACAATTATTGTGTTCTTACCACGTAAGGACACCGTCGGAACCGACTACTTATGTCCCTCGTAAACTCCTGGCCCCAACTCTGAAAACTGTTGCTTAGGTTTAGTCTATTTAACCTGTTGACCGGATCATCCTTGAAACGAAAACTAAAAACAAAACAATTGCAGCTACGTCGAATGGAAACGTTGCAGGTGTAGATACTGCGAGGTTTGTTTATCAGCAGAAACTATGCGTTAGGATATAGAGAATTTAAATATAGCAATTATGCGCGGAAAAGGAAGAACTCGACTCGAGCCTGGCCTCTTAACAGATTGAAACTTCCAATGGTCACGCGTTCTTCTTTCGCGTTTTAATCTAAAGTAATCGGTTGTTGAGACACGAGTCGTTTCAACATCAAGTCAAGCCGTTTTTTTCACACGCGAAAGCAAAGCCTCGTCTCCATCCAGGCAACATGGAGCAACTTTTCTTGCGCTGTCAGCGGAAGAAGTTAAAATCCACCTTCCGTAAGTTGCTGTTCGTTGGGAATGTATTGTGGAGCAACAAGAGGCGAGGAAAAAATTCGGTCGACGTCGCTTCGATGGAGACGAGGCTTAACGCTGTCGCATGGTTTTCGTAAGCAACGTCGATCATACGTATGCAAGAGATCGAAATGGACTCGCATTAGACATTGACATGGCGGAGGCAGGGCGGGAAAGGGAGGGCGAGGTTGTCGTTTTTGGCACGAACCGGAGTAAAGAGGCAACGATGGTATATACGCGAGAGGAGGATAGTAATTACAGAAGCGGGACTGAAAACGCGGGGTTCCATCAGACCCTGCGAGGCACGATCCTCGATAAGTATAGTTGTTTCAGGATCGCGTCGATGCCTCCCTCTCTCTACTCCCGCTATCTCATTTTATTGGTACAGGTTACGTGAAAAATTTATTGGCTGCGCGCCGCAGCCGATCGTTCAAGTATACCTACAAAGATAGAAGAGAAACCACGACTTTCGTGCCCGTGGATCGTGTAATTTTAGGAGTTATCCGCGACCATTAGAGAGGCCTTCGATCGTTTCGCTAGGAATTTCTTTCCGTAAGCTCTCTTCGTTTCCTTTTTTTCAACTCCCCCGCTAAGCTCTTTGCAAAGGAGCCAGCCACCTTTGTTATTTCCATCGAGAAATATAATATTTGTTTAATCGGCGCCGAGTACGAGTTTTTCTTTGCACGAGAGATTTCTTCTTCCCTGCAGCCACGTCTATAATAGTCGTCGTTCATCGTGTTATTCCTCTTCTGCGGTGAATGCACCCGATCACCATGGCACACGGCTACCCCCTCATTATCTTCGATACAGTTTTGCCTCATTTTTTCCCTGCCCCCTCTTTTTCTGTTATTTCATCTTTACCCCTTCCTCGTGCTGCAGTTTCCTTCAGCCAAAACAGAGATGTTCTTCGTATTTCTTGAGAAATAAAGAAAGAGAGAAAAGAAACAGTTGGGAATTGAAAGATGGTAAAATGCTTTAAGATGTTCCACCGAGGCTGCGGCAATTAACCGATACAAATTCATCGATATCGATGGAGAATAAAACGGGACAAGTATCTGGCGAGAGACGGTCGCCTTCAATTTCTCGATACGTTGCCTCGCCAAATTATTTTCCTTTCGTATCTTCGCGGTTATGCGTGGTACGCGAGCGTGAGCAGATCGCCTCGGTCGATCGTCACGCTCGATTTCCCTGGCATTGCGCGCACAGCGATATAATGTAGCCAATTAATGCCCGCGGGACAATCGCCCCGAGTTTCTTACGAACTGTCCCGCAAATTGCCGCGATAAACAGCCGCTGGCAATATTGAGACGGAAGTGGTCTATGTTACCGATATGTCTAACTTATTCCCAAACCACTTCCTTTTTGTATCGACGATCGAACAGTTACAGAACTATTCGATTCTTTCTTTTCAGACTGTGTACATTAATAGGAAATTTCCAGGTAAAAGATGGCACGGAATATGAAGAAATATATGTGAAATAGCGCTTTCTGTAGAGTATTATAGTAGTAGTATTGCGGTATTAGTATTATAATAACCTGTATACTAATATTTAGTATATTTATTGCTATAATTACTAAATTTGTAAATTAAGTAACAATTGAGAAATAGTAAGAAATTTAGTAAATTTATGGTAATTATAAAATAACATATTATAAACAAGATAATATATTGTAATATATAAGTATTATGGTATTATAATATAAAGTATTATAATTTTGTATATTGTAATAAAATATAAATAATGTAATTATAATATTAGTATCATAATAACAAGGTATTATAATACTCGGTAAGTAGAACAACTTCCTATCGAGTTTTAATTTTCCAAGTACGGTAGAATCTCGATTATCAAAGGCGATGTCGATCGGACCTGCCTCGGATAATCGGAAACTCGGATAATCGGAAACTCGGATAATACGGAAAAGTCAGTCAGTGTTTGTATATTTATTATCCATATAATGTTCTACGTGTATTTAAGTTTAATTAATTATTAAATCGACGGCAAGTTTAATTCACTGCTTCCTACCCGACTACTCTTCGTGTCGAAAAAGGCGAGGTTATGGTAAAGTTCAGAGCATCTCGGATAATACGGAATTTCGGTTAAACGGGGCTCGGATAACCTAGACACCACTGTATATACTTATTTTCAAACGTATGAAATATATTATACCACACGAATGATAATACTATAATAATATTATAATTTATATAGTGATATTATTATAACATTTTATTCCATCTTGCAGTATGACGTTTCGTTTCGTAAAATGGCCTTAAAAGAGGCAAGAAAGAAAAATAAGTTACAGGTGGATACAGGACTAACAAAAGTGTAGAATACGAGCCAAAATTTAGGGGAGCGTTGGTTAGGTATTTCACTTTATAAGACGATATAATTACTTATTGCATTAGATTGCTTTCGAATGAGATACATTTTTGAAACCAAATATGTACGTCCCATGAAGCGTTAGGTGAATCAGTAGGCAAGGAATCGGTAGAAAAGAATTTATCTTCCATTAGCATCTCCCCATGGCGCGGACCAGAGACATTATCGACGAATAATGTGCCGGTTCATGGCCGCAGCGTAGAAGTATTGATGTCCTGGCAAACGCTTCGGCCACTTCCTAGCGGGTGTGCTACCCTGGCTCGAAACCTGCCAGGAATCAATGACAAATCCACCAACCAACCTTCTTGCCTCCCCGCTTTTTAATTGTCCGAATCGATGGACCGCCTGTCCACCCTGAAACCATGCAATAATCGCACTTAAATATCATTACGCGTCGTAATATTACGGAATCGACCATTCGAATTAATGAATTTTCCAATCTTGTCGTTTGTTCAGGCGAAGCGACGGTAGAGCAAACGACACGGAGGAATCGGAATATGGAATGGAGCAGATTTACTGGTAAGTCTCGTTTATTAAAAATTGACGCTGCATAGGAACGCGCCGTAGGAACGGGTTACCGCGTCACACGATAGATGGCAGCAGCAGTCTCTGTCTGAACTCGCAACTCCTCTAGAACCTGGTATTACGAATTATGTAAATACCTAGATCCGATCTAGTACTATTTACCAGATTGATAATACTAGACCGATGGCTCCGAGTAGAAATTGGCGGTCGTTCCCTTTTTAACGAACAATAAACGACAATTTAGAAGTTGGTTTAACAAACTCTACGCTGGAAAGAAATCAAGATGGATATCTCGGACGAATCGTTCCATCTACGAAATTCGAAAGAGCTCGGAGTAGAAAGTTGCCAGTGTTCCGGAAGGCACGTTTTACCCTAGGGACTTCCCCTCTGGAAGAACGAGTCTCGGTATGCTCGTAACTCGTCCCTCGGAACGGTTCTCTCGCAGAGTTTGCGTGTAAGTTTTTTCGACGGCTCGGATCCGTGGTTATTCGCGCATAACTCGAGGCAGATTCTAGTTGAGCCGCAGATTTATTAGCGATAGAGCAGTTCGATAGGCGGCCGTGCATCACCACGCCCAACCACGCGGCCTGCACATGCATCGAAACACTCGACTCGACTTCGTTCGACTCCACTCGACTCGTCTGTCGAGCACAACGTGGAACGAGTGCGCCCCACGTCGCGTTTCTCTTATCCGCCGTTGCTTTCGCGTAGCTCCTGCAATTTCCTGTAAACCCTGTCGTTTTCTTTTCGCTCCATCGTCTCTCCGTTTAATCGTTGCACGGAGGAAAGATGCTGGCTGGAAGATTCTCTGGAAAAAACGTGGAAGCCAGTTGGAAAGTCTCACCGTGGAATATTATCGGTAGAGCGATTGAATCGTCAGAAACGACGAGCCCGGGAACTCGAGCACCGTCCACCGAGCACCGAAGCGATAATTACAAGGAAATCGAGTGCGAACGAGCGGCATTTATCGGCTGCGATCGGGCAAGCCACCGGCGGGCCAGCGCCGAACAGATAAAGAGCCAGAGAGAGGAGAATCTGTGTCAGAGGTTGCTTATGCCTCGGATTTATGGGTTTGATTACCGGCGCGGCATACGTGCCGCGATTTTGTATGGGTAAATCGTGATCCTCCACGCCTCCTCTGTGGCTCCCTCCACCCCGACCCAGCGAAACCTCGATCGCGTATAAAGTTATCGCATTCTCGGCCCCGTAAGTGTCCATTGTCTACTTTTCAGGCCCGCATTATGCCCGTTCTGCTTCTTCCCCTCTTCGGCTAACCTCTCTCCCAGCGACTTCACCGCCGGTGTAATTTCACTTTTACAGCCGCGTCGGATTCACCGGCGATAATCTCGATACGCCTTTACTCATCCTTCGGGTCCTCTGTTTGACCAGACGAATCTTTCGTATTTCACCAGCGAAATTGTTATCCTCGTTGGCAACGATTGCTTGGCGCTCGATGGCATTTGAATATCAGAAAGATGGAACTGTTCCTGCTCCTTATATCTGAACTGGTGTAACCTAAGTGATTCGCGTGACGTGGCTCTCTGTAATTTGGAACATACGCTGCATAGATATCGGGACCCCTACGAGTTACGTTGATCGACAAAGCCTCAACTTTGGCTTCGATAAGTACGCCCGTCCGTCGATTGACGCGGAGTATCCGCTTCACATAGATGCGTTTCACGCGAATGGGAATCGCGTAAATAGAGCCTGTCGGTAAGAAAGGAAAGATGCGTACACGTACGATGACTGGCACGTCGTAACGTACTTTTATCATTGTCACGTGCAGCACTGACGCGTTTCAATATCGTGGAATAATAAATTACTGCATGCACTCGTTACTTTTGAAACTTCTAGGAAAATATATTCTATGGCCGCGTAAATTATGGTCGCGCGTAACATTTACCGCGTAAATTGTGTTGTAATTTGTCGCGTAAAAAAGGTGTCGCGTAAATTGTGACAAAGAGGTGGTTTATATTATATTTAAATAAGGTTTCGATAAACCTAAGCAGCAACTTGTTTCGCCTCCCCTTGATATTACGATAGCTGTTAAATTTCCTATTTTGTATAATTTAGCACTTTCCCTGTAAATGCATGAATATCCGCGACTTAATTATAAGGTACGTACGATGCGAATATAATAGCAGATTTACCTTTAAACGATTAAGAAGCAGCGGCAGTGAAAAGCGTTCAATCTTCACTAGATGCGTGCAAGTCCTAATATTTAGAGATATTTCCCGTCTTGTACGTGGCTCTGCGTTACTTTCGCGTTTCGTAAGATGACTATAACCTGCTTGAACTCTCCAACTCTCAACCGTCGAATCGAACAAATATGAACTAGATTCGCGAGAGCCGCGTTCTCTCTTAAGCTTCGTTCACACCGAGCGATGAAGCAACCGAACTGTTGAAATTCAGCCGTGCAAGCACAGCGTCAACCAAGTCGAATCGATTTGTCGCTCGACTAGGAACAGCCCGTTCTTCTATCGTTGGTCCTGGTCCTTTCAACCTGGTCAACAGTTGGCCGATGTGAACGTGACTTTAGCCGGAACCGCCGACACCTTACTCGGTAACCGTGAACAACTCGGACATTTGGCTCTCGTTATGGAATTTAAAAACGACGATGCAGTTTAGTCTTCTCTTTCGTTCGGCTGGAAATACTCGAGCAGAGGCGATAGCTTGTAACTCGTAAGCAGCTCTCGTCTGGCGATGCCGAAGACAGAGAGATGGTGGCACGAAACGGTCGAAAAACGCCGTTACGCCGGCGCATCAATCTTGCACCGGCTCTCTCGAAGCGTGGCCAAAGTCCTTCGAGGAGGAGGACGCTGTCGGGGAGAGACGTCGCTCGGCGAGAAGATGAGAAACGTCGCGGGAGGTCCCGCGCTCCGGGATTGATGGACATCCTCACCTACACGGCTGATTATTTGCCGCCACACGCAGGTTCCGGCCGGGCCCTGGCCTACCTCCGTAACCGCTCTTACGCGTGTTGCCACGGATTCCCGCCCGTAATCACCGGTCGTTAGCGCCTCATTCACCGCTGATCTCGACGCACGTCACCGATTTCCATTCCCTTCCTTCGTCTTGGATCGTTTTAGACCGCGCAGAGGCGCACCGAGTTTCCTCGGCCCAGCTTTCAGTACAAGGACTCTTGCGTCATGCCGGACGATCCTGCAGGACTCGACCTTGGGGCAACCTTCGAACAAGTCGAATCTTGAAGCCATCTGCGCTATCAATCGGACCGGTCAACGGTATTGATCGTTCGTCGTTGGTGATCCCTGTGTTTTTAATCGACGAGTAAACGGAAAGATAACGGGCTGGAAGCGGCGTAACCGCATTAAAAGGCTGGCTCGTCTCAACACCTCATCTCTCATCGCGGTGCGTTGATGATGTTCGAAACTGGTCGGCTCATTAGTATGTGAAGCTTGGCTGCCACCTACCGGGCGGGGCAGCGGGTCATTGAAACAATGGTGTTGTGACTAGACATCATCAGGCCCTCTCAGAGTGTCCCGGTCTGATCGATTCCGGCGATGATCGATCGATTCATGGTTTCTTCATTTGTCCAGGAATCTTGGAACCTGTGGCCACGTGCGTGCACGTTCTTTGTCGTCGAGCTAGATGCCTCTGGCTCCACGTGCAATTTCCGTTTCACTCGATCGTACGTATACTTTGGAAAATGAACGACGTAATTACTGGAAAGTTTGCGTGCGTGTAATCTCGATGTAAATTAGCCGGGTAATTTATTCGAGGGAAATCAATGAAGGGCCTCCGCGTCGGTATAAATCAGACGCAGCTTCTTCTTTCTTTCTTTTCTTTCCTCTTCTCTTTTCCCTTTTTTATTTCTTTCTTTTCGACTCTAGCAGGAAGCATCGCTTATTCGATCAAATCGATCGATCGCTAATAGACCTCTGCCGCGGCAAGATCATTAATTATGGCGTAATACTCGCCGAGAGGATGCGTCGATCAGCCTCGAGAACCACTCTTCTCCTCTCACCGTCGATGAGAGCAGGTAAGCGTTCTTCTAAACTCTGGGACCAGACGCTGGGGACCTGCACAGCCCTCATCCTCCTCCCTCGAAAAAGGGTACAGAGTGCCAGTCATATATTAGAGAACTGTTGGGGACACCTAACAAGCTGGCAGGACACGTTTCCCAGAATCGGGGCTACCCGCCACCCTCTACGCCTCTCCTACCCTCGATTTTCTCCTTTTGTCCCGATATTCCACCGCGTATTTCACATCCAACTAGCCGGCAGGCGCGGATAGATATTGTTTCGCGCCGTACGCTTGTTCCCAGCCCTCTCGAAACCTCCTTCCACGCGTCGTCCACGTTTTCTTAACGATCCAAATCGTTTCGCCTCTTCTTTTCTTTTTTCGCCTATTGCTTCGTCGCAATTTTAGGTCGACGACGTTTCGCCCTTTCGTCTTCTCTCTTCCTCCGTTTCTCTTTCACCGGGACGAAGGAGCTGAATGGCTCTCCGGTCGCTATGATCGGCAGATGGCTAAAAGTTTAATTACCCAGGTTGAAGAGGTTTTCGCAACGGGATATTAAGGCGAGCGCGCAACTATCGGCCGACAGGCTTATCGCTAATTATTAATCCAGTAGTTCCCTTTTATATGCGTCGTAAGCGGTGCAACCTGTTCGCCGCGGAATTATTATTAACAAGAGCGTACACTCGAGCCACTGAACGATTAATAGAAACGCCACCTTGCCATTATGCTACCTGCTTCGGCAAAAAACTGGCCACGACCAGCAACTCGTCTTTTCCGTTTGTTCGTCTTTCTTTTTGGTAAAGAGAAGGTCCGAGGAAAGATACACTGCCTCACGAAAGTACTCGAACGCTTGTACGTGTCTTTTGTATTATGACACACACGCGTCCTTGTATTTATTTCATATCCTGGTCGTATCGATAGAATTTGGAAGAAATCCAAAGATCTACAAACCATAGTATTTCACAGAGGCCAGAAAGATATTTAAGCAACCAATTGTCTACTAATTACTTTTTTCTTTTATTTGGTAGACTTTTTACGATCAATTCTCATTGAGAATTATAAGCAAATTATTTTGCCGTGGTACTGTAACTTGGATTATAAGAGTTTATAGTACGTTTGATTCTAGTTGAATCTAATGCTCGAAACTAAAGGGTCTGCGGACCTGATCCGTCGTGTCAAGTAATTGGGCAACTAATGGTAATTGGCCGGCAGTAATTTTGCTGGTTGTTAACTCTTATATTATACTGAATTTGGATATTTCTTCTTTAACCGTGGGTATCTCAAGGCCGAGATGTATTGTTTCCTTGCTAACGTACCAAGATCTATCAAGGATCTTGGAGTTTTTGATCGTTGGAAAATTTCTATGTTGGAGTTACTCGCTGTTCCCCATAAAAGTAATTACTCGAAGAAAAACTCTACACCTTTTCGTTTGTATATCCGTGACCTGCGCACCGTTGTTACGAAGACAATAGAATTTAGTGTAAAAGATTGAAAATAATGAGAGGTCCATATTATAGTGGCCTTGAGTATAAATTTCGTTTTCGGTTACAAGGTCCAGAAAGAAGACAGCTACAAGTAGATTTCTATTGCTGTTTCTTGTGGCCTTCAGCTACAGCTACACACCAAGCTTAACTTTTTAGTAATGTCCTTTGCTATGAATATATGAACGTGATCCCTATCTTCCTATTGTATCGTAACACTGTACGAGCGAGCATCTGTATCAGCATACACTATACCTGTACTTATACTTACTTCAATATATTTTTCTATTACAAATTCCCCCACTGGTTCCTCTATCAGTCAACCTCAACGACACGTGTTGATAAAGCTCGATATTTATGTAGTCGTGGTCGACACTCGTTGTACGTTTAAAGTAGCTGTACGTGTGGTATATCGATTTGTTAGCAGATATACTGTAATTTCTACGTACATTTTCAGGTGGCTTTCGAATTTTGCCGAATATAATCGTAACATGATTCGTTCGTAATGTTAATAAAGTCTCGTTAAACGTACCGTACAACGCATACGATGTGGCCGTAAAAGTCTCGCATGGCACCTAGATGTTCAGATACTTTCCAAGTGTGTCCTTTCGTTGTGAAGACCTGAAGATGATTCAGCGTCGTCACTCGTCAAGGGAGCGAGGGAATAATCGATGAGAGGAGAGGAAGAGGAGAGACAACGGAATCAGACGCGAAGGACGAACGTAGTTCGTTAATATCAGTTATCGAGTTGCGAAGCACCTTAACTTAAGCGTCGTAGTCTGTTTGTCGTAATTTAAATATTTAATAACTCGAAGCAAAGTTGGAGACGTATAATGCGTATGAAATTCGAAGCTGTTGCCTCCATCTGGACGACGCGACGACTTTTACGCAGTGGTTCGACCGGAACAATAAAATCGCGAGAGGGCCGTTTTCAGCGGTTTTCCACGATTTTAACAACCCGGCCGAATCCAGCGGGCTAGTCAGCCGGATAAATTAATCGAAAGTCCGACGGAGGCTTCCTAAAATACCCGAACGAGTTTACCAGAAATAAAAACAAGTCTTAATTAAACGAAACGATCTCCGTGTTCGCCTGCTCGACCAGAAACCTGGTCGATACTTACGCCCTGGCTCGTTCAGCATTTCGAATTTAGTAGGTTCCACCGGCACTCGACAGTTCCCGTAACATTCTGCCATAGGGAGATCCACGAGCCACCTTGTACACGATCGCTTGTTCTTCAACCACGTGCCATTCGTTCGCACGCTTATCAGCGTCGATACTATTTACGATATTATGTTCGAAAAATGTCATTTATTCCCCGAGCAATGGTTGTCGGTTGACCGTGCGTTGCATCTGAACAAGCCAGCCGAAAGGATGCATTTCGCGTTTGTTCGGAATAGTCAGCGGTTCGAGGACTTCTCTAGGCCGAACGGCTCAGGTAGCTCGGCCCTGGTATCAGAAACACATCGTGTCCTACACGGCTCGCGTCTGATAACACTATTACTCGAAACGATTCACACGGATCTGTTTTCCTTCCGCGATTAGGTCTGCTTGCACCTGGGAACCTTCGCTACCGACTAATGGGCCGATCGCTTTCGTATTTTCTCGCTTGAAAAGGAATCGACAGCGATCGGGAAAGTGGGATCTTTATCATCGTCGGTTTGATTAGCCTGACAGGGTCCCTTGATGGCTTCCTTATTTGTAATCGAACCGCCGTCGTGACTTTCACGGCCTTCACACCTACTCGGATGAATCTTAATGCCCCGTGTCGTGATCACGGGAAACGTGTCTGTTGCCACACACGTAGCCCGAAACCGTTGTTGGGAAATCCAACGTGATACAACGTGCGAGCCACAGCTTCGAAATTCGAAAATGCTTAGCAGAAGAGGAACGCGCGTTCCAACGATACGGAAGATAGCGGTCAGATCGATTCGACGAATCCTCTCACACAGCAACTCTCATATCCACGCTGTATACTTACGGTACGATCTTCACGCCACGCGCAACGATTCGCGAGACAGGAATTTGTGGAAGAATGGCGGAAGAGTTATTTCGTCAAATGATCGAAAAGATTGCCCCCGCAAGGCTGCCATGAGGTTAGGACCATCGGAACGATATTAGTAGCCGAGTTTGCTCCGGTGTCACTGGTATTCCAGCGAAGATCCGTGGTTTATCTGCGATCAGGCAGGAATTCGGGATAGAAACCCGGCCGATGACAATATGGACTCGCGAGAGGAGACAAAGTAACGAGCGGCCGTGGCGGTGGAAGAGGGGTCAAGGGTAAGACATTCCACCAGTTGACACTCTAAGCTGGCCCGAATGTTTCGGATGGTTTCTCCTCCGGCTCCTCGACCTTTCGTCCCCTCCCGGTGCATCGCATCGCTACGGGTTCCAGCTGGATCCGACACGGCGTGTTATGGGCCTCGTAGACCCACAGCGAGAGAGAAAGAGAAAGAGAAAGAGAAAGAGAAAGAGAAAGAGAGAGAGGTGGGCCGTGTGCCGTGCCACGGTTCGTGTTCTCGGTTCTCGGAATCGCTAATTAGTGTCCTCCTTGTTTTATTCCCATGGCCGGCTCGTTCTCTCCCAGAAAATCCTTGTCCACGACGGTCCTCCTCTTGGCGCACCCTCCGATCCGTCGGTTGACGCGTCCGCTTGACGATTTCATCGCGAATCGAACGATTTTCAGTATCATCCGACACACCTTATAGATCTTATAGATTCGTTTGTTTTTCGTTGGTTGGTCAATTTTATTGGTCGACACGGTCGATCGTGAGTTCTATCGCGGAAGAGTGGAAGCAAGGGAATGCCAGGCGTTCCCGTACGAGCGGAGATCGAAAGGTTTATCGATTTCTTCAACGAATTTCTCGAATGCCTTACACTTCTTCAGCAGCCTTCACACCTCCGATCTATCGAGCCATCTCCCCCGTGGATTTGATCCACGGACCAGATCCACCGTCCGAAACGGGCCCCTTTCTCGGAATCGCTAATTAGTGTCCTTCTCGCTTTCTTCCTTTCCAATCAGCCGGCCAGCCGTCGAATCTGATGCGAGCCGGTCCCGGGCCCAGACTGACTGACGCCTTCGCATAATTTACGACGCCATAAAACGGTCGATCAATCCATGAAAAACTAACGCGAACGATCGCCACCAACAAACTACCGATCTCGGTTATACGATCCATGTGAATTAGATTCTTGACATCGATGCATTCGCTACGATCGAATGAAATTGAATGGATTGGAATATGCATCGCAGCGTGATAGTCTCGTCGTGGAAACACGCGCTGTCGTAACACGTTTAGTGGAAGGTAAATGGACGTGGCAGACAGTGGAATGAAATTTTACGTTGCAGGTATCGACCATTAGGTACCTAACTACTTCGTATGTAAATCGTTGTAATTCGAACGATATTGATTAGAAATTGATATTAATTTTAGCAGAATCGCATGAAATTTTACCTTGCAAGTATCGATCATTAGGTACCTAACTACTTCGTATGTAAATCGTTGTAATTCGAACGATATTGATTAGAAATTGATATTAATTTTAGCAGAATCGAATGAAATTTTACCTTGCAGGTATCGATCATTAGGTACCTAACTACTTCGTACGTAAATCGTTCTAATTCAAACGATATTGATTAAAAATAGATATTAATTTTTGTTAAGGTATAGAGAGGATTTGGAAAAATAATTAGTTTAAAATTCATTTACAAATTACTCAGCTTGCTTGTTTGGTTTCTTCTGATGATTCTAATCACTTCTAATGACTTTTAATACCTTCTAATCGCCTTTGTCTCAACTGAGACTTGGACGTCCTTCAATGCTCACATACACTCTCACACGTACAGTATAAATGTACCATATATTTAACAATTTTGGCAAAGATTTTCCGGCCAATTGTAAAGAAAGAAAATTCTTGCGGTGTTGAAATCTACGCTTCTTCCTTCATATTCACGTCTCGGTCGTTTATTCGCCTCCAGACCGACCGATTACTGTTTACTCGTGGCACACGCCGGTTCTGTCGGGTAATCGAGAAAAGTAAATTATGTCGGGTACATAGAGTCGTGGAACGCTTTACATTTGTCGAATATAACGTTTATACGATACGCTTACACGGCCAGCTGACTTTACTGCCAACATGAGCGCGTTTCTCGCGCGATTGCTCTGTTCTTGCGCAACAGACGAGCAACAGCGATAGAGCGAAAATAGTAGGCGTGATAGAACGACGATTGCTTTACGATGGACGCGTAAAGAGATATAAGAATCGCTATAACGTCGATAAGAAGAAACACCAAATATTATTAACGCACCTGTCACGCGATTACCACCTAATGTAGCAGGCGATCGTCTCTCACAGGACTCAAGTAGCCAAAACTTACTGTCCAAAGCTATGGAGATTCTGTGGTCGCAAGATGCGAGTTTGGCAGGGCGTTACAGAGGGTTGAAGATGATTAAGAGTTTCGGAAAGTATGTCGAGCGTCGCTGTCGCGCGACACCGCAGGAATACATATCTGCACGTCCTTCGGCGGCAATAAGAACGGCCGCGGAATAAAGCAGAAACGTGACCGGCGCTCCTCGCAATTTACGTCAAAAGCGGCGTCGTGGATTCCCGCATACCGAATAACGACGTCGTCGAGAATAATGTCGCCTATGTAGATTCGATCCCGATAGCAGCAAAATACCACGCCGGTATCTCGGCGCAGTCCCTGACTGCTGAAACAAACCAAAAAGGGAAAGAAGAAAAAAGAATGGAGAGGGTAGGAAGGGGGAGAGGTGGGGGGGGGGGGGTGAGAGAAGAGAGAAAATAGAAGAAGAAGGGAAAAATAAAAGGCGAAAGGAACGGGACAGGGTGTTCTTCCACCATCGGTGCCGTTTTCGAAGATGAAGGGATAAAACCGACTGCGCTTCGTTCCTCTTACTGCTTTCTCTCTCTCTCTCTCTCTCTCTCTCTCTTTCTCTTCTGGTGCTGTTTATCGCCTGGATCCCACCACACGAGGAAAGTCAGCACGAGGGAGATCCGAGGGAAGAAGAGCAGAGGCTCGTTTCACCGTGTGATAGATAATGACAATTTCGTGTCACCGGTTCCTCCGGAACGGTTCTAACGAGCGCGGTTTACCTGTTGCACCGTGGGGTCCTGGAAAGGAGCTGCGGCACAATGCGGCCGGCAACGGATAGCAGTTTTTTGCCCAATTGAATTGAATGTAAAACACGGCCTTACATCAATCTGAGCCGCGAGACTGAGTGACCGGAGTGATTTAAGCATCGGCCGGACCGCCGCGCTCTTTAGAGCTTTCCTGTCTCGGACTATGGCTGCCGGGAATCGAAAAGGACTTGGCGTTAAGCCGATCGACCGTTGCTGCTCCCTCGGTCGTTCAACTTGTCTACCCTCGATCGGCCGAGCGTTTCGTTCTCCGGTTTATCCTCGCTGCGCTTCTTCTTTTTACTTTATCAGAAAATTCGACGTTTCCACGTTGTTCCGTACCACGCAGGACCACCGTGTTCGTTAACGCGTCCGCACGAGAGAAGATCGATCTCCTACCACGCCAGTTCGGGGATAAAGTCCGACAGGGACGCATCGCTCGGACGCTCCGGGAATTTATTAGTCGGTTGTGCGGCGTTTTATGATAATTGGCCAGCGCTCCGTAGTACGATGCAGTTTTTGCCGCAGTCTACGTGGACGGAAAGGGGAGCTGGTCTCGGGAACGCGGCCGCGTTCTTCGCGGAACCATATCGGGAACGAGTCGCCTGGAATTAGCGTCGGCTAAAAATCGGATCGACGCGACGCGGGCATTCCATGTAAATCAAGGCCCCGTGGCAAATGTGGCGCGCGAACCACGAGCCTCTGCTCTCTATTCCCGGCCACTGTAGCAACGCGTTCCACGCTGACAAACTCCACCGGCTAACAACATTCCGCCTGCGATTCTTCCTTTTCGCCTGGCCATTGTTTCCCGCGTCTCTCCGCCCCTGTCCATTTATTTGTCCTCGATTACCGGCGTCGAAATTTACATCCAACAACCCCCGGCTCCATCCCCGACACTCGTGCTTCACCCGTCCGCTACATCATCGGCTACCCTCCACAGTGGTTGATAGCCGAGTGGAAGTAAAAACGACAGTGGAGAAATCACGAGGGTGTGGAAGATTGGCCGAAGATCGGTGCAAGAGGAGGCACAGGCATGGGACGATGTAGCTGGAACACGGTCGAGTTAAGCGACAATTAAATAAAGCCGAAGAGGGTCCCGTGGGTCCCAGGTGGCGCGGGAATCGGTGCCTGCACGCACGTCCAAGGCTTCCAACGGACTCCCACACTCCACCGACACGGGACACACGTACGTAGAGGTCGGAGAACGGTGTGAGTAAAGGTGGATACCACGGGACAGCCAGCAGGTATATAGCTCGCCTCTACCAAACCGTTGTCTTAAGGCTACCATATATTACGTCGGAAGACCGTGGGGCTGGCTCGGTCGTCCTCGTCCCACCTGCGCGTCCTAGCCTTCTCTCGCGCTCGGTTTCTCCGCTCACTTCCGAGATAGACGAAGAGGAGGCCAGGAGGAGGCCGAGAGGAAGGGCAGAGAGAAGCTCGAAGAGGTCCCACAGGCCCCGTGTCGTCGCGGGCATTCCTGCAGCTGATTTTATTTGTAGGATGTCAACCAGTCGCGGCCACGGAGGGACCAACCGAGGGACGCAGAATGCGAGCCTGCGACGAGACGGAGAGAGCAAGCGGACGGTCGGAGGAGGATGCAAGAGGCGGAGGTTCGAGGCAGAGACAGTGAGGAGCTGCGCGGCCATGGGACCCGGATCGGACCCAGACCCGACAGCACCAAACGGCAATTAATTCCCCTCTGGATTTATCGTGTCTAACTGCGCCGATCGGGGCCCGCGGATCCTATTACCCCCGCGGGCTCCATCATTTTTCCTCGCCCCGGACGCTGGCTCGCGTGTTCCCGGACAACCTCCGCTGCCAATCATTTCGACGCTTCTGTCAGCTTCCGTGACGATTTCTTTTCCGTCGCGCCTCCGCTCTTCTCAGAAATTTCACCAGCAGGTCGGCGAAGATTGACACAGGTTTCGGACAAGCCCGGTCTAAGTTTGCCGGGTTTGTACCGAGTTCGCCGTCGATCGCGAGCGATCACGACGCTGTTATCGGTAACGGGAGGCGAAGCTCGGCCGTAGAAAAAAGGTTAAACGACCTCGTGGCATGCTTCCCGGGAGGCAGATAAACTCGCCGAGACAATGACGACACGATAACAGTCTGTTTTACGGCGAGTATCCATGGCTGGTACGTGGGCTGCATCCGCGCCACGGTGAGAGCGACTTTCCTTCGTCAAATTCAACGTTATTAACTGGCCGTGGCTCGACCATCCCTCCGCTGCATCCCTCCGCCTCCGTCCCTAGACACGGCTACCGTCTTTGATTATCGGCCGGGCACATTTTTTTCCACCAAGATTGGCTGCCGAGATAAGCTTGACCGAGGGTAGCTGTCGAGAGTCCGCCTCGTCCAGTTCACCTTTAATTCCACCTCCTCGTCCACAGTCGGAATTTCCATCGATTTGTTCGTCCAATTGAATTTTCGGCGGACCCGTTTCTCGATCGATCGCAGCGGCAATAGAGCGACGAACAGAGCGCTGTTCGTATTCGTCACGACGAAAGCGACGTACAAGAGGACGATCTAATGGGTAAAAATTAGTCCTGACGGAGGGCATGGGTTCGACGAGACGGTAATGGTCGCCGGATTCTCGTCACGACCATAGATCGTTGGGTGCCGTGGTAGCCGAGACTGCCCGCTGGGCGTCCCAACACTATCGCTCCTGGATCAGCCACGGATTTCAGAAGCTACCAACTTATATATATCCACGGTGTTTATGTATGTTTATGCCTGTGTGCGGTCAGTCTTTACGGACCCCCTGCTGCACAGCAAGCGCGACTCTCCGCTCGCGAAAAGGAAGGAAGAGGGTGGCCATCGGTGGCCTTACCCCTCGCCGTTGTTCGTCCCCTGGTCGGTTGCGTGGCTGTCGATGGCCCATGGGAAAAAGGTGTAATAATTTGCAGCTCGTCCGTCCACCTTCTTTCCTCTGCCAATCAATTTCAACTTTCCTGCAGTGGTGTTTTTAATCCCAGCCAACGTTTATCTATCTCTAGATTCCATTTCGGTATCGATCGATGATTGATTTCCCGTGGATCTCATGGAAATACCGCGGGTACTCGCTTCGTCTAATTGCTCCGTCTATTTTCGGCCGGATGATTTATGGCCAGGATATGCAAAGCAGCTCGCTGAAAACGGCTCACCGAGTCCATTACACGCGTCGTTTCAGACTCTCTTCCTCCCCCTCGCCCTATCTCTCTCTCTCTCTCTCTCTCTCGCTCGCTCGCTTTCTGTCTTTCTCTTCGGAGATTTTTTATGATAAATTAATCTAACCTCGGCAGAGACCAGTTCAACACTCGAACGCGACTTGGAACCGCTCGACAGGGGCAATAGGAATGAAGATCTCCCTGAAGCAGCGGCGGATTCGGTTAAATTAATTACGATCTTGGTCGGTTTATTAATACCTAACGAGTCGTCGGGGCGGACGCTGTCGTCGAAACGTCGTATATATTCGAAAAACGGCTGCTCCGGGCCGCAGGGATAAAAAAAAGCAGGCAGGGACAGGGGGCAGAGCCGACTTTACGACTGGCGGAATGCCCGGATCGGCCCTTTTTACGCGCGGATTTTTAATTGAATTAAACGATGATAAATAATCGAGCCGATACGAGAATGTCGCCCGTTACGTGCCGGATTTTTCTGCTCTCTGGATTCGGATCTTCGATCCCTCGATGCTCTCGGTTTCTTGCCGCCTGCTCGAACGAGAACCCGATCGAATAAATGCTATTCTCCTTGCTACGTTGCGTGCCGGTAAGAGAATACCAGATCGGATCCAGTATAATGTATATTTATTCCTCGATAACTATTCCTCCGTTTACGCTAACGACTACAGCCAAACGGGAAATACAAGGTGGCTAGATCGTACGCCAGCTACTAGAAATCGCCAGCCGGCCGCTTGTCTCCGGAAACTCGAAATCCAGTTTGATCGTCAGCGCAGATTCTGCTAAATGCACGTAATAACGCAAGCAACGGTGAGCGTTATCGCTGTTGCATCTCGACCAACTGCGTCCTTGACGACCGACGATCGTTAGACGCGGCTTGTAGAAAGCGTCGCGAGACCTCGAATCGAGAGGCTATTCTTCTTTGGCGCGCAAACGTCTTACGACCAAGTGAAACGCGAGCGTCGCGTTTGGAGGAAAACTCGCGCCGCGAGATCGACGAAAATATCCGGCAGCGGCTAAAGGAAATGGTTTGCCGCGAGTTAGGAGGAATTCCAGGGGTGTTGGCGAAGCTATCGAAGGATCGAGAGGCCGAAAGGAGCCGGTGTACGAGGCGGTTTGAGGCGGCCAGAAGGCCCGGCTCCATTTATCATACAGGAAACAATAGGAACTGGCAAAACACGTGCTTCGCGCGCGCTCTGCAAAACCAGCCGAGGCGCAGATCGAACGACGACCACGACCACGACAACGACCACGACGACGACGACCACGACGATGGGAGGAAAGAGACTGGAGAAGAGAGGGTCCAGATACATAATACGCCGAGGGGCTGTGTGCACAAACAGGCGAAAAAGAAAGTCACCACGGTCCCCGCAGCGGAGACGGAGACAGACGGTGAGGGCCCAACGGGGTGACCGGTCTCCCTTCATTTGTTAAAACAATATAACAATTCATTTTTGTCACATCCACTGTCGAAGGGCTTTTATTGCGATGGCCAGCCCTCTCGGAATTGTTCCACCGGTCCAGCCAAACTATTGTCGAACCGGCGCGGCGGTGTTCTCCCGTCTTCTCCAGGGACGGACGAATATCTTACGACTCGGCCGAATACGCCATCTCCGGTTTTGCTTGGCAATTTCCAGAACAGGATTTTAAAAGAAACTGACCAAATACGAAACGGTAATACGTAAGATGGGATTTTTAAGAATCCGATAAACCAAAGCAGTCTGTCAAACCGATTTAGCTTGTCCCGATCGATCGCTGCAAGACGCGCACTTTGTTGCGTGTTCGTGCGTTTGCTCACTGTTTCTCGCTGTTTATCTTCTCAGGAAGATTTTTCGCGATACTCGCACGGAGTAACGCGCATAATGCGCCGGCTCTGCAGAAATGGTCATCGATGATGATAAATGGCGACGATAGCGCAGAGTTTCACACTTGTCCGATCGTTGCAAACAGCTGTCTTTTCAAGTGTAACCAGAGAGATCGTTAAGAAGAATAAAACTGTTTCTCGTTTGTTTTCCATGGAAATGTCACATCTGGTGTCAATGTTTTCACGTCTGGCTATCTATATCCCATGTTTAGGTACAGTTTACTTTCTCGTATTTGCCAGTTCGACATTAGAAACTGCTCGTAACGTTAGAAATATGCGAGACTGTCGCGAAATCCAACGATTTCGCAAGAACGTGGTCCGAAAAGCAACGTTTGGTTACGTCCCTCCGCTCCATCTCTGCACGATTTTCCTATAGATTTTCGGGGAGAAGAACGTTAAAAACGTCGGTTAATTCTCAGTGGGAGAAAGATTTCAGAGTTGCACGCTTTTTCCAGAACAGGTCAGGGCTGGCGAGGAGCGTCACGCGAACTTGCAGCCGTTTCCACGAGAAAAATCGACTTGTTGCTATCTCGAGCGTCCCACTTCCAATCCTAACGAGCTTCCACCAGCTCCGTCGCTGTTATTTCTTTTTTTTTCTCTTTAGAATCGCGAAATCTAGCCACGGCGATTTTTATTAGCCGGCTCTTTTTGCCCGCATTTTCTTCCATCGAACGAAAACGAGGAAGCGGAGCGTCGCGCAATGGCCCACGACGTCGTTTCGGGCTACAGAAGCGGATAGGTTTCGCTAAATAATATTCCTGCAAATAAAAGATATAGAAACACTCTTCATCGCCATTTATTAGAAGCCTTTTTACATCATTCGCGAGGAGAGACTCGTTTCTTTTGAAATTTCTTCTTGTCGATGAAGAATGAAACTTGGAACAGAGCGCGTTAAACGATCTGACAATTCTGATCTACGATTTGGTTAACTTAATTTTGGCTAAGTTATGATCGATAATTATAATTTTGATATTACAACTACCGTAACTTGGTTTATTCCTCAACAAGCATAATGGTAATTTAAGGTAATTTAATGTGATAAAAGATAGGAATATTACAAACTCTGTTGAAAATGTCCTAATCGTCTGTTTTAAGTACAATATCAAACGAGTACAATACTTATATGCAAATTATACAATTTGCTACAGATTCGTTTCGTCGCACTGAGCGTTCTGAACGTGGTCGCTAGTAACCTTGAAAGGTGTCAAAGGCGACTTTAAACGCACGATCGAAGAAAGAGAAAGATAGGAGTACCATTTGCCAAGAAAACGCCACAAGTTGGAAAATCTAAGAATTCTGATCTTCTATTGAAAAATGTTCTACGCACCAACGAGAGTATCTTAGCATAGAATCCAAGTGCAATTTGCTCTTCCAAATAATTAATTACGAATAATTGCAGAAAAGCGTAAAGTGAACGACATTTAATTGTTTCTTGGCTCCTGTCCACGACCCATTCATTTGAACGAACAGAACACTGTGTTTCGTTTGCGGTTAGGAGCTGGCAACAACGGGCTTTTCCACAGATACGCTTTTCTTTTCCATCAATTTCAACTGCATTCGCGCGTAAGATTTCTCTTTTTCTTGAAAACTCGTCTCTTGGCACGCACCGTGTTTTTTCTACCAGCGCTCTTCGAGGAAAGCCAATTTTTACCACAACGTTCTTCGAGTCCTACTTCGCGATGAACCACTGCCGCCAATGCTGTTAACGGTTACTCGAATGACCCCGAAGATGATCGTTCCCGACCTTGGGGAACGGCGAATTTCGTCGATTTCGAATCACCAAATGTTGATGCGCCACCGCTGTGTAGAAGTTTAAAACGTGACGATAGATTCGCAGCGAGGAACGCCATTATGGATGAGCAAACTGAGGCCGGTCTTCCTGGTCCCGGCCATAAGTTAGCTGCCACCGGCTTGAACCCGGCTGCATGAGAGATACTCGCGGCAGCGCATTATTTACATATTTATATATTAAACGCTCGGCTCCTACCACGCGGCCCTATCCTCGGGGATCCCTTGTTGCCGTTTCGGGATACGAATCGGCGAAATTTGTGTTGTAACCAGCCGATTCCCCATGCGACTCGATAAAATTCTCCAGCCTCTCGCCTTCGCGTCTCTCGGCCCGCTCCTTCCTGCTCTTTTTTATGCACCTTAAAAATTTCTTCGGCAACATCAACTGGAAAAATGGTACTTCTCGCGCTGTTCTCGTGCCCTGTCGCCTGTTCAACAGCTCGCGGGCATAATTCGCGACGAAACAGGATACATAGTTATTAAATTACTGGCCGAGTCTCCTCTCTGTGTATGCATTTTCGGCCGGTGGAATTTATCCCGCCGCTCGACCGGATCCAATTGCAGCTTAGAGCAAGCTCCGTTTCGTCCATTTCGAATCGAAACGAGCGAAATTTTTGGTCCGTTCGAAGGATGACGTGAATTTGTACACGAACTGTGTACCTAAGCATCTTTCTGTAAGTTTTCAAGGTATTAAGGTACGATCATTTGTAGGCAATCGTCGCTCTAATTTTTACCTTTTTCAATTTTCAAAGAGAAGAAGAGAAAATGTAGTTAGCCAGTGTCTCGCTTGTACAAAGAATACAAATTTATGATACGTGTTGAAGAAAATGGTATAGTTACTTTAGGTCCTAATTCTAATAGGTAATATGCAATATTAAAATTCCGTAAACTTTAAACTCGGTTTTCTCAGTTCACAAAGTAGAGGAGGTAGAACAATTAACACTTTTACTGCCACCGTGGTCATTGGTGAGTTCTTCAACTTCTTACAATTGTAAAAATTGTATGAAAACTGACAGTTAGGGTATTTTGAGTATAACCGATAAATAGAAGATACTTTGAAATAAAAAGTGCCCCATTGAAAAATTAAACATTTTTATTAAAACGTCAATAAAAAGAAATGAGAAGAAATCTTGCATCTAACGGTGCACTGTGTTAAAACACTTTAAACATAAATGTGGCTCATCGATACAATCTGGACAATAGGTCACCTTTTTGGTTCGATTCTTAGCAATTTTTGATCCTAACCGTTTAACATTTTTTTTATACCACTCTTTGCAAAATTTTCGTGCCAGGTGAGCTTGCCCTTCTTTCCTCTGCATTTCGTGTCGCAATCTTTGTCGAATAAGTTTATTTCACGGCTCTGGAGAATGGCACTGTGTAACGTGCTTTGCCAGTGCCATTCTAAGATCTGATAGCTTGATTTTTGTTTTTGTTGCTTGTTTATGGAGTATCATCGCGTTTGAAATTGATATATTTAACAAAAACTCTAAAGCTAATTTTATATACCACTCGAGGGTTCTTCTATGTGGCGTACAATATGCTATCATCTGATCTGATAAATCTACAGCACATTTTCCTCTCTTGTCATCTACCACTATCATTGGTTTATCAGAAACGTAATCTTTTTTTACCTCTATCATTTCAGCCGAATGTTTCGTCGAAATCATAAAAATAATCGTAATACCGTTTACTAATATCTTCTACACGTTTCAACGATATATTCTGCACGTTTTGCATACGACGAAATAACAAATGCGAATGGTTTGTTGAAATAAACGAAGCCTTGTTACAATATGTCGCTATCAACTGTTACCAAGGCGCCACGATGGTCACCCGTGACCACCAACAAGATAAACTGTCCATTGGAGAAGAACGTTGTCTTACATCATCGATTTATTATTATTTTTCCATTATATGCTTTGAATAATAAAAATACTCCCGTGGCGTCCTCGACGAAACGTGTGATTTCTACGTGGCAGTCAAAGTGTTAAGGACTCGAGCTACGAAATGTATGGGGAACGTTGTGAAAAATGTAGATGACGTAGATGATTCCCTGAAATTCATTAAATATATTTGTCGAATATGAAAGAACATCGGGGCCTTTTCTTTGAAATTTTGGAAAAATCCCCAATACTTTAGTCGAGACTTTTTATTATAGCTGTACTTAAATAATAAAACTTAGAAATAATTGTTTATGATTTAATCCTGTGGACAAGTAAGTTCAGTTCCACTTGTACCGTGGACAAGTAAGTTTAGTTCCACTTGGACCGTGGACAAGTAAGTTCAGTTCCACTTGGACTGTGGGCAAGTAAATTTAGTTCCACTTGGACCGTGAACAAGTAAATTGAGTTCCACTTCGACTATGGACAAGTAAGTTCAGTTCCACTTGTACCGTGGACAAGTAAGTTCAGTTCCACTTGGACTGTGGGCAAGTAAGTTCAGTTCCACTTGTACCGTGGACAAGTAAGTTCAGTTCCACTTGTACCATGGACAAGTAAGTTCAGTTCCACTTGTACCGTGGACAAGTAAGTTCAGTTCCACTTGGACCGTGGACAAGTAAGTTCAGTTCCACTTGGACCGTGGACAAGTAAGTTCAGTTCCACTTGGACTGTGGGCAAGTAAGTTCAGTTCCATTTGTACTGTGGACAAGTAAGTTCAGTTCGACTTAGACTTTGGAAGAAAGGGCAATTGCTATCCCGCTGACTGTGTATTCATTATTGAACCCAAGATTATTATCATTAGCATCTCGAGTATCTAGTCGCCACGGTTAATTGTCAAATTCTGTATTAGTCATATAATCGCCTTGTGAATTTATTATTATATTCACTTAATAATTCATTTAGTAAGTAATCATTGTTATTATAATATAAGTCTTCAGTGAGAACTTATTATTGTGTAGTGAAATTGTTTATTGCTAGTGAACTTTATTCTGCAATAATCATATTTGTACCATTAAGTATCATCTATATTGTATAATGAAAAAGATGACTAACCCATATGAAGGTTCGTTAAACGCCCCTAAACCCAATGCTAACTCGACATATTCTATCAATTTGCTTTTATTGAAATATGTGCAATTTTGTGTGCTGCACTACATTAGCCGCGTAGTAGTGACATACATGTATGAGTACACAAGTATGCGTGTGCACGGACGAATGCAACTGTTCAGTTAGTAGTGTGCTATAGAAGATGGTGAGGCGAAGAGAGTGCTGAGACGCGTGCAAATGTATATCGACGAATATCTTACAAATCACATGTTAAATAAATCTGAAGCTATTTTCATATCAATTCTAAGTGTAATTGAAATATCCCTATACATTTATTTCGACGATTAACATTCAAAATTGTCGACAGTTTTGGAAGTAAACTATAATAAAATCGATGTTATGATACCTTGCCCTAATTTGTCACGTTCTACTGTGCTCTTTTTGCTCTCCTTTTTCAAGTTCACCAGTTATTATTTATTTACATTCACGTAGATCTCCGAGAATTATTAAACAACCACATTCGTACAATTGTATTTCACAGGCTTGTACAACATTGCATTAGTACGCTATTGTTTCATATAGTTAGTTGGTAGCGAAAGTGTTACTTCTCTGCTGCTAATAAATTTATGACAGTTCCCCAGCAAAAAGCCCTGAACATTCTTAAACGGGTAATTGCCACGTAAAACGTAATATTAGAAACTACGAGCGAAGGTTAGGCTACGACAGGCGACTTCTGTACATACAAACCTTTAACAAATCTTAGATTAATACAGCGTTACGTGTACTTACGTATTTGTTATAAAAGCGAAGATTTATATCTGTAAATGTTTGTTTGATCGTTGATCTGTCGTTGGATTAGTCGGAATATTTTTATCCTTATCGCGTTCTACCGTTATCAATTAACGATAAGAGCAGCATGTTTTCACGTGCTATGTAAATACCGACTTTGCCTTACGAAACAGCGTTCGAATCTTTGCATTTCGTTCGTTCGTTCCAAGATTACGATCGTTTCAAGTCGGCAAGTTGCAATTTGTCTTTCGCGTCGGCTTCATCTGCAATTTCTTTTTTTTCTTTTACAACTTTTTTATCGCATTTGTCATAAACGATCGTGCTTTTACAATACCTCGGGGCTCGTACAACGACGACTTATTAAAACTCGAAGTATTCGAATGGCGAAAGGGCACAAATACGGCACTTTTTCGTCCTTCCGATCGTAGAATCGATCGGTCGTTATCGATTGGCGCAAAAGCGAAAAGGGCAACGTGTTCGAGTTTTCCTTTTAATCGCTGGCGAGGCTCGGCGCGATGCGTCGGTTGGAGCGTGAGCTTGCGATATTCGAGGCGAAAGAAAAGCGTTTCCGACATATTTCATGCGGTCAAAGATAACGCGAAACGGTCACGTGAAACGTGTCAGAAGGAACTATGAAGATTTATCGCGGCCGGCATCGGTGCTCCGGCTGCCGGACGATCGATAATTCCTTCCTCGTTTGCTTGCAGGGCCGCGAGCTTGCAAGCCCGTTTAGAACGCGATAAAGTCGTTAGCGCGCATTATCGCCGGCCAGCCTTTCCCAAGGCCACGCCGCCTGCCTGAATAATACACGTTCCGTTTTATAGATCGCTTTATAGATCGGCTCGAGTCCATCGGGCTCGAGCTTTCGGTAAACGAGCTTCCTTCCCAATAATTTTCTTCGTTTCTTCGCACTGAAAAGTGCGGCAGAGCAGCGGTGGGAAGGTTGCGACGAGGCATAATTTGCACGCGTACTCCGCGGCGATAGACCTCGGAGCCTCAGAGCGAAGCGATCCACGTTGATTTCGTATGCGATCCGCGGGGGCCCGTCAAAACGCGCCGACTATGTCGCGGAACCTTCCAATAAAACACGCCACCAACGGCCATACAGTCCTATCGGAAAGTATGCGAGTTATCCTGCCATCCAAGAAAAACCCATTTTCGATTCGCTGTTCAGTATCGCGTGCCTTCTACCTTAGACGTCGAAACCTTAGACGTCGTCCTGTTTTTTTACCATTTTATCGGTTAACAAGCCACGGACAGTCTACTTATTTATCGAGGTCCGCGCGCACGGCCACGCTTTCGAGAAGATTTCGACGCGATGTTACGAGCGTGTCTGGCGGATTAATATTTTTCTCGAGGCTGGTACCGCGCGGTCGAGAACGTCCCGGGAATGGTCCACGCCGCTCGTTAACATACTTTCGGTGTTGACTGTATGCGCGTAGAGAGCCGGGCTTCTACGAGGAGTAGGTTTCCGGCGGTGGAATTCCTTCGCGAGGCAGGCATCACAAAGGGACCGCGAGACCGTGCCAGTTGCCGGGGCCCATTTTGGCCGCGGCGCCATTTTGGTGAACCGCTTTATAACTCGGGAACAGCGTGCCTTCCTCTCGAGTCATCCTCTCTCCTCTTCGCAACCTGGTCACCGGCGTCCCCACCTTAATTTCCAGCTGCACGAACCCTGCACGGCCTGCACAACGATGGTGCCAGAAGTCGAACCCGGAGCAAGAGTCAACGGATATCCACGTCCGTATCCGGCATAATTATGCAAAAACAGGGCGTAGGGAGGCTGGCCGAGGATCGGGCGAGATCAAAACGCCGCGGACGGGCCGGACAAATTGTTGGATTTATGGATCGGTGACGGGGCGAGAGGCCGCTGTTGGATCCACCCTGTTATCGTCAAAATCTCCGTAGCTTCCGAGAAGGGGCCACAACGGAGAAGGAAAAAGACGAGCGAACGGCGACCGATGTAAAGCAGCGCGCGCGCCTGTCTTCGTGCACCGTCCACCTTCTTCTCTCCCCTTCGCCGTATAATCTTAACGTCCCTCTCGTCGTGGTACCCGGTGAAAAAATTTGCCCGCGCCGCGATAAACGTCGCGCCGAATAAGGAGCGCGAGGAAACTGCGCGAGGAACGTGGCACGCGCGTTTTCTACCTCCAACGTTCCATCTTCTTCACAGACTCAGCAACAAATTTCTAACTCGAGCGTCGCCCGTAAGTTTCCAGATTCCGTTTTGTCGCTGGTTATCGCCGCCAATTGTCCGCGTAATTTCTCGTAATTCGGATCGATCCGAGGCACGAGGAGACGACGCTACGGCGGAACGCGATTTTTCATCTACAAATGCGCGCTGTGCATTCCGGTTTTTTTCGGTCTCACGGAGAATCCAGGGCCAGGTTGGATGTCTGTGGGCGCCCGGTTTCGGCGAAAGCCAGCTCTCGATGGACCGGCTAGATTTCTATTCGCGATTAGGAGGCGCGTATACTCGTCCTACGTGACGAGAATGCTCGTCAGACGCGCGCCTCTCGTTGAACGGTCCGCGATATCGGGTTTCTGGCCTCTAACCACACCATCTGTTGCGTATCCGTGGCCGTTTTGGCCCACGCGGCCTACGAATCCTCTCGCTCGTTCGCGATAACTCGAAGCACAGCCACGCATAGAAGGATTTCTCGTACGCGCACAGTTAACTAATTGGTTTATGAATAAGCTAGCGGGACGGTGATCGGTGGAATCGAGTCTCGATGATATAACAGGCCGCCGATTCCTGGTGGTCACGCAGGGACAATGGTAATTACAAGCCAGGCCATTAGGACAATGCGTCGCGCCGCATGGGGCAGGTGTTTTTCGTTCGATCAGCGATGGCTACGAGTCCGCTTGTCTCGAACAATCTACCCGTTTGTTTGCTGATCGAAATTTCCAGCAGTCAGTTGGACACGCGGTTGTTGTTCGTCAGTCGCCTTTCAATGCACAACGCTGTTTCTCTCGTCTGTCTGTCGCCATCGTTAATATTCAGATACGATTGCACGCGCGCAAGCAATCGAAATTACAAGCTTCTAACAGAAAAGTACGCGCGTTTCGATAACGTGGGACGTGGGATTTTGGAAATTGGACGTTGGGATCGTCGGCCAGAGGAGCGAGGACTGCAAGCGGAAGGCATCATCGATAGGTTCACAGACATCGCTAGGCTCGCGAGACGCGCAGGGTGATTCAGCGAATAGCGGAGAAGCGGCGTGCAAGTCTTACAGGGTCTTAAGGGCCGTTTCTCGCGCATTGTTTCAGACCCCCGCGGGGCTGTAGCCTCGCGAGTCATCCGGGAAAATTAGTTCGTCCGCGGGGGGTTCCTTGTTACCACCGAGGCGCCCTTTCCACCCCCTTTCCTCTCTTCGCGATACGTGAGAAACTTTTTTACGAAGCGTACTCCTTCTTACCGCGTCGTCGAACCTGTTCGATTCGGCGTTCGTTCGCGCCTCTCCATCTCCTCGTCTCGGTGAAGATCGTCGAAGAATTTCGGCCGAGGATTCGCGCTGCTGACGGTCCAAGACGTTTTCCTCTAGCGGTGAAAGTCGGCCGTGCACGTTAGAGGGGGAACTTTCGGCTTGTCGGAGTTGTAATTTGACCGTTTAGGCGGCGTCTCCTGCGGAGCGAGATCGACTCGCGTTCTCATAGTCATTCCCCGAGTAACTCGAATGCCATTGTTGCGTAACATAAGATACCGACGAGCCCGAATAATAAGCATCGCGGTCCCTAACGAAATTAATCCCTTTGTCGTCGCCGAGATTGAAATTTCTCCACGAGCAAACGCCGAATCGACGATTTGTCGAGGAAACAAAGAGACACTTGTTCCTTACCGCCCCCGGAGCCACGACACGGGCAAAAGGTATCTCGATAATTGCGATCGGGACGCGTAGTCCGAGGCGTGAACGACACGAATAGGGCGTTGATTTGACGACACTCCCATCGGGGGGAGAAAACTCGAGGCGCACGCATGCATTATGCATCGCGTGGCCGTTGTTTGTGCGTAGTCTTCCACGCTTTCTTTCGCTTTTCAAACTCCCACCAGTCGCTGGGCAACCACCGACGTTAACCGTCCATTCACTCCATTACCTTTTTTCTAATTCCTCTCGCTGGTCGGCGGATCTTTGTTTCTTCGCTGCTTGGCTGGCCTCTGATCGCATCGTAATGTCGCGATGGTGTAACAGCCACATCGCCGTGTCCAAGGTCGGTAAGTTTGCCGATAGTAATAACAACAACGCGACGAAACCAACGATAATCACAAGCAGCGAGATGCGATTGAGAACCGGAAGACTGGAGCGGGAATTTTAAGCCAATTCCACGTCAACCGAGTGCAAGTGTCAGTCAAGTCGATTCCTAGGCTCGTTGGCTAAAATTAATTAACGCTAAAGCTATTTCTACCAAAATCAGTCAAAATGACTGGTCTTTAAAAAATACCTAGTAATAGAATATTTTTATATTTATTGATTTATTACTTTCTTACAGAAGCAATTCCATGTTATGTGGTACATTTTTCGTATTATTTGTAGCGGCACGTGAATCACAGGACAATTCAAATCACGTTGTTGTTTTGCCTCGGAGTATCAAGATCGTTAGAACGTACAAAATAAACTCCGGGCAAAACAATGTCGCCGCTACGTGCAATCGTCGAACAAGGACGAATTCGAATTTTCCGACTCTCCCTCGATCAGTATAAATAAACGGACGCGATCGCGAGCGAATCAGTCATTAGCAGTTGTTATGCGAGTTATACGAATTATCGATTAGTATCTTCGAGTTATCTGCGAGCGATTGTACACTGTCTTTGCGAATACGTTCGTGCGAGCGACTTTGGACATTGTTTATGTTTATTTATAATTTATTTCATTTATTTCAAATATATTTGACGGGTTGCAACAGCAAGTTCTCGTTACCGTTTTATCGATCCTCTACAATTCCATCACATGTTAATCCAGCTGGGACTATGAGCCCTAAACGAGGGTTGACAAATTTATGAAATTGTAGAACCAGTCGTTTTGACTGCTGTGGTATTTCTAGCGTCAGCATCTAGCGATCTAGCGATCGATCCGGAATTTTCCCGGTAGCTGATATCGTCGTATCGAATGATACGCGGTAAAAATTTGAAAAATTATGGCAAATTGTAGAAACCGAGGAAACTGGTTAATTGGGGTTCGATAAACAGATCGCAGCACCCTTTTACACTTTGACAAGTACCAGTCATTTTCACTACCATTGATACAAGTAGCCTCGATACAAAATTATTTTCCGTTTGAATACATAGAAAACAAAATAAAATTCATTATATTATTCTTTTAGTTATCGTTGCGAAAGTCATTACATCATTGCGGAAGGATGATATAAGGAATTTTAAAATAAAATTGTAAAACCAGCCAATTTGACTGGTGTGGTAATCATCATATAGTACCGAGTAGTACAATGTATCAAAGTACAGTTGTATAGAACGACGTAACGATCGTCCAACAAACTCGCGACGATTTAAGGCTCCGTATGCTTCGATTCGACCAAGATCTCGCGGACGATGCCGCTGTAATAATTGCGTACGCGTGTGCACGGAGGTGGACAGCTACCGTAGGTCCAAGGACAATTATTTTGGCCTCAGGAACTAAACCGGCAGGCTGGCAGCTCGATCTGTCTTTCATCTGGCACGCACAGACCGTTGCCGATACCAACGTTCGTTCCTTTATCCGGACCTTCATGACCGCGTTATTTGACGAAGGTGCACGGTGATAAATTTCGTCCTAAATTATGGCAGTTCGCTGCACGAAAAGCTAGACAACTTGCTGCAGGGGTACGCGAAACGTGGAAACGTTTCTAGTAGCCTACGCTGCTTAGTCTAATTAATTCGCGGCGATTACTAATTGGACGGTCTCGCGGCCGCCTATCAACGAGTTATAGCCGCGTGATCCACGGTGCATCCTGGCTGACCCTGATAGCGTTTCCAATTACGCTGTGTGTCGGCGGGCTGAAATCCTTGCAAGGTGCCGCCCGTTGCTGTTCGTCGTGGCCCGTTGTCAACCGGCCGAGGCCAAAGTGGACTCATAGCCGCGTTATCGACGCGACGTAAGCAATCGGAGCGATCGATCGATGTGGTAGCGATGGTGAACGCTGTGCTCACCTACCAGAACATCCCTACCGGCTACCGGCGCTCTCTCTCTGGCTCCTGCAAGCCAGATACGCCATCTTCCGCCGGGGCTCGTCGCGTCTTCTCCCGGCACTCGATCTGATATCTCGAGCCGCCTCCATCGGCTATCACTCTGCCCCTTCTCTGTCGCATTCTTTCTATTGCCGCGCGGTTCTCCGTGCCCTCTGTCCGAGTTATTCCGGGGTCGAGCCACAGGCCTCGAGTCACACCGGTGATCCTGCAACGCTGCGTGTTTTTACGGTTCGTGGTACGTCGGCGGAGGATTTTCCAGTGGGAAGAGTGGGACGCACGGGCCGAGAACGATGGCAGGATGGACGGGAGGATTTTCTCGGGTCGGGTCCCGGGGCGTTTGTTCGGGTTCTGGACCAACCCATCCATCGTTCGGGTGTCTGCTCGGCTCGTTAGCGATTCTGCATGAGTTGTCCTCTGTTGGCCGGTTGTCTCTTGTCTTTTTTCGTGGGCCCACGAGCGAGCCGGGCCTCCGCGGGGCCCCCTTGACGCGAGACCACCCCGTGCACCCGACAGGTATCCCCGTCTGTCACGTGACCTGTCACGGAACCCTCGGACCTCGCTCGGCTACGACTCGACCGTTTCCTCGGTCGACGTGATCGACGCTTCGACGGTACGGCAGACTGTCGACGACAACCGAGATTCGTACGTCGTATAAAATAAGTTTACGTAACCCGCAAGACGGGGGTTATCGCGCGTAACCGGTTACACGGTGGCCACGACGCGTTCAAGGCCTTCGATTTCCCATATTTCCTGACCAGCCGGCCGCCGCTGGAAATAACAACGAAATAAATTTCATTTCGTCCCGGCGCGGTAGTACGTTACACGTGTTGGATCCGGCCGATACCATCTTCGCCCGGTATCGATTTCACAAAACCTTCTCTCTCTCTCTCTCTCTCTTTCTTTCTCTCTTTCTCTCTCTGTGGCTGACTTGGCCACGCTACCCTGGCTCTCTCAGCATAGTCCTTTCCTTCCTGTCGACCAGCCATCGAATCGCTACCCGCCTCCGATTTTCCAGCCATCTCGAAGAAACGCCGCGATACCCAACTTCCTGGCGAAGCGAGTGCCCGAAGGTAGAAAAGCCCGACGTGCTCGCCGGATCTCGGGGACCAGGAGTTTAGACTAAACGGAGGAACGGGCGGTTCCACGGGACAGGGTAAAAGGCATCGGTTGCCGGAACGCATGTCCTCCGGTTGTTGGACCATTTGCTCGCATCCCGTGTGGTCCGTCGATGTCCCCATTGTTTCTGAACCTGGCCGTCCGTATTCAAATTCGCTCGTTTCGAATTGGCCGGGGCCCCGCTGGCCGGCTCCGCTCGCGGATCCCGCGACCAAGCGAGAGCAACGAGAAGAGAAGAGAAAAGAAGAGATGAGAAGAGAAGAGGGAAGGAAGAGAAGAAGGAGGTGGAGAGGCTCGCCTCCGTATTACGATCGGGCGAAACACACGCCGACTCGCTGAAGAGGGAGGAAGAAGAGAGTGGAAGAGATGGTGGAGGAGGAGGAGGCAGCAGCAGCAGCAGCAGCAGCAGCGGCAGCGGCAGCAGCAGCAGCAGCGTGTTCGAGAGGAGGAAGAAGCGTGATGCACGGTGTAACACTGTGTGTGCCGGCGCACAGAGAGCGGAGAGAAAGACGACGACTGGAATAAAATATTCACAGCCGCGGCCCGAGCGGGGCCTTAATTGCGATCAGACGCGATCTCGGATTCCAACGGCCGGTGGGCCCACGAACCGAACCTAAGAAGTCCCCTCGAGTTCTTCTTGCTTGCTCGCCTCCTCTCCTCTCTCTCCTCGTCCCCTCTTCGCTTCGCCCTCCGTCGCTTATTCCTCTTCCCTTCTGTTCCTCCACTCCACTCGGTGGTTGTTTCTTCTTTGAACCGTGTGCTGTGCTCTCTCGCTGTCTCTCCTCTACTCTCAGCGACCACGCACAGCTGCTCCTCTTATTCGTTTCTTCGGCCGTTTCGTTGCTCTTTCGAGTCAGCCTCCCTCCCGCCCCAACAGGCCACTACCGTGTCTCGACTCCTGTTTATCCTGTTACAATGAGATGTATCGACCTGTTCCGACCATCTACGAGCCGCTCCACGGGATTATTTAATTAGCTAGGCGATAGATCGCCCCGGTCACTTCCACTCGAATCATCGGATCTGCCCTTTTCTCTCGGGACCTGCACGCTGCTCGCTCGAGGAAAAATCGTCCACGCCTTCGCGGCCATCCGCGCGAAACCGTAGGTTCGGGCGCGAGCCAAGTTTCCAATGTGCACGTGCAAGCAGATAAGAGGCGAGAAATATGCTACGGGTCCTCGTTCGTTTGTCTCTTCTAGTCGACAAGCGTGACTTGGATCGCGACTCGCGATTCGCTGCGCGCTTTCAGAAACTCGCCTCTTTCCGTAGAATATTCGTCTTCGGACGATGACAACGAAACTCGATCAGCTTCGGGAAGAATATCGTAACGAAACGATTGTGAGAACCTGGAACGCTCGAGTATTGTGTGTCCACTTTTAACGGTTTCCAGAGGAACAGTTAAGAATTCAATGGAACCTGATAATCGAGTAACTTCTTCTTGCATTCACCTCTGTTCATCTTCGTCCGCGCTGTCGTACGATCGGTCGTGCAAATTCTACTCCGATCCATTTTTTCCAGAAGCGACATAGCTGAAATTCTTGAAAATATGTCGGTAACAAGTACGATACGACGGGCGGAAATATTATCCGCGACAAACGTACGAGGAAGATACGAACGTGGCTTCTATGCGGCGCGGAGGAACGAGAATTAGTCGTCGAGGCGCGAAAAGCGCGGGCCGTTGACGATCGCGTCGAGTGTGTTGACCGACGCTAATGCGACAGAAGAAGGGCTGTAAAGTAGACGTTGAATCGGCGGTCGCTCGCTGTCCTCCCACTCTGCCGAACCTCGACAGGATCTCGCTGGTAGATTGCATAAGACGCATCGTCTTACCTAATATCGTTGGAAGCAGACGTTGCGCGTTAAACGAGCCGAAGGATACGTTTGAACGAATGCAACGGATCCAACTTACAATTAAGAACCTGGAGAATTTCGCGTCGGTAAGTGGCGTGTAAACGCAAATTCCTCAGGCTGCTTCCGCATAACTGCGAATCCGAAGGAGTCCAGCCTGGATCCTGGGAATGTTGGATTTTTTCCGCGGCTCCCCGCTTTCTCTCTATCCGTTTCTCTGGCTGCACGGCGGATGTGAACGCGACGATAAGGCCCGGGTACGTGCGTGACTCTCTTTCCGTCTCCGAACCCCCGCCGCCTCCGATCCCCTTGACACGGCTTGGATGCATTGTTCCGCGCGATCTCCCGCGTACCTCTGCACCACGTATATTACATTGTTTCTCCGGCTGGAATTCGTTACCTCGAGCCCGTTACACCCGCCTCGCGTCCGCCTAGCGTTCGTCCCGCGACAGCTCCCTTTCTCCGTCAGAGCTTCTCGATGCTACGACGAAAAATCGTCACCGCAGATCGGGTAGATCCGCCTGTTTCGCTCAGCGACGCGTTCCCCTAGATGCGATACGGATATCGTCGTTTGGATGATACGTTTCTAACGTTTCGCGTAGTTGTCGACTTTGTTAGGCAGCAGACACGACGCACCGAGCGTTTATGTATCGTTTTATTTACCGTCAGACAGTCGAACGGCGATCGGATGCAATGGATTTCAGTGTCTCTACGAACATGAATCGAACAGAGGCTCTGGATAGTAAAAGGACGTCTTTTAGTTATTTCCTGTTGCTGTACAGATTTTCAGTTTGAGCGAATTGCTTATCTTCAATCGTTTAAAGAGCGTAGCAAGATCATTTCAATTCTAGAAATTATATTTTGATCGTTTTCTGTTACTGGATTTTCAATTTGTTTTAGTAAATCGCTTATCTTTGATCGTTCAAAGAGCGTAGCAAGATCATTTCAATTCAAGAAATTATATTTTGATCGTTTTCTGTTATTACATCTTCAGTTTGTTTTAGTAAATCGCTTATCTTTGATCGTTCAAAGTGCGTAGCAAGATCATTTCAATATAAAGAATCATCTTTTGATCTTTTTCTGTCACTGGATTTTCAATTTGTTTCAGTGGATTGCTTATCTTTAATCGTTCAAAGAGC